>NW_026894534.1:0-113304 GCF_032452875.1 Bos javanicus
GTGATCAGTGCATGATCAGCCCGCGTGATCAGTGCATGAGAGCCGTGATCAGTGCATGATCAGTCACGTGATACATGTGTGATCAGCCACGTGATCAGTGCATGATCAGCCACGTGATCAGTGGGATCCGTTAAGTGATCAGTGCATGATCAGTCGTGACCAGTACATGGTTGCTTCGTGATCGTTGCATGATCAGCCACGTGAGCAGTGCATGATAGCCACGTGATCAGTGCATGATCAGTCGTGATCAGTGCATGATCAGTCACGTGATCAGTGCATGATCATTCGTGATCAGTGCATGATCAGTCACGTGACCAGTATATGGTAGCCACGTGATCATTCCATGATCAGCACGTGAGCAGTGCATGATAGCCACGTGATGTGTGCATGAGTTACGTGATCAGTGTATGATCAGCCACGTGATCAGTGCATGATAGCACGTGATCAGTGCATGATATGTCACGTGACAGTGCATGATCAGCCACGTGAACAGTGCATGTTCAGCCACGTGATCAGTGCATGATAGCCACGTGATCAGTGCATGATCAGTTACGTGATCAGTGCATGATCAGCCACGTGATCAGTGCATGGTCAGACACGTGATCAGTGTATGATCAGCCACGTGATCAGTGCATGATATCCAAGTGATCAGTGCATGATCATCACGTGATCAGTGTATGATCAGCCACGTGAACAGTGCATGCTCAGTCACGTGATCTGGGCCTGCTGAGCTGCGTGATTACTGTCTGCTCATCTGCTTGACAATTGCCAGCTGAGCTGCATGATTCCTGCCTGTCATCTGCTTGACAATTGCCAGCTGTGCTGCGTAATTCCTGCCTGCTCAGCTGCTTGATTATTGCCAGCTGAGCAGCATGATTCCTCACACTGAGTTCCATGATTATTGCCTGCTGACTGTTTGATTCGTGCCTACTCAGCTCTTTGTTTATTGCCTCCAGAGGCACATGATCAGTGTATGATAGCAAACATGATCAGTGCATGATCAGTCACATGATCAGTGCATGATAAGTCAGTGATCAGTGCATGATCAGTCACGTGATCAGTGCATGATCAGCCACGTGATCAGTGCATGATCAGTCACGTGATGGTTATGATCAGCCACGTGATCAGCCTGTACATGGTAGCTACATGTCGTACTGATCAGCCACGTGAGTAGTGCATGATAGCCGTGATCAGTGCATGATCAGTCACGTGATCAGTGCATGATCAGTCATGTGACCAGTGCATGATAGCTGCGTGATCATGCATGATCAGCCACGTGATCAGTGCATGATAGCCACGTGATCAGTGCATGATCAGTCACGTGATCAGTGCATGATCAGTCACGTGATCAGTGCATGATCAGCCACGTGATCAGTGCATGATCAGCCACGTGATCAGTGCATGATCAGCCACGTGATCAGTGCATGATCAGTCACGTGATCAGTGCATGATCAGTCACGTGATCAGTGCATGGTAGCTTCGTGATCAGTGCATGATCAGCCACGTGATCAGTGCATGATAGCCACGTGATCAGTGCATGATAGCCACGTGATCAGTGCATGATCAGTCATGATACGTGTGTGATCAGCCACGTGATCAGTGCATGATATCCACGTGATCAGTGCATGCAGCCACGTGATCAGTGCATGAGAGCCACGTGGATCAGTGCATGATCAGTCACGTGATACATGTGTGATCAGCCACGTGATCAGTGCATGATGAGCCACGTGATCAGTGCAGGATCAATTACGTGATCAGTGCATGATCAGTCACGTGACCAGTACATGGTTCAGCTACGTGATCGTTGCATGATCAGCCGTGAGCAGAGCATGATAGCCACGTGATCAGTGCATGATCAGTCACGTGATCAGTACATGATCAGTCACGTGAACAGTGCATGATCATTTACGTGATCAGTGCATGATCAGTCACGTGACCAGTATATGGTTGCATGATCATTCCATGACGAGCCACGTGAGCAGTGCATGATAGCCACGTGATCAGTGCATGATCAGCACGTGATCAGTGCATGATCAGCCACGTGATCAGTGCATGATCAGTCACGTGATCATGTGTGATCAGCCACGTGATCAGTGCATGATCAGCCACGTGATCAGTGCATGATCAGTTACGTGATCAGTGCATGATCAGCCACGTGATCAGTGCATGGTCAGCACGTGTCAGTGTATGATCAGCCACGTGATCAGTGCATGATATCCAAGTGATCAGTGCATGATCATCACGTGATCAGTGTATGATCAGCCACGTGAACAGTGCATGCTCAGTCACGTGATCAGGGCCTGCTGAGCTGCGTGATTACTGTCTGCTCATCTGCTTGACAATTGCCAGCTGAGCTGCACGATTCCTGCCTGTCATCTGCTTGACAATTGCCAGCTGTGCTGCGTAATTCCTGCCTGCTCAGCTGCTTGATTATTGCCAGCTGAGCAGCATGATTCCTCACACCTGAGTTCCATGATTATTGCCTGCTGACTGTTTGATTCGTGCCTACTCAGCTCTTTGTTTATTGCCTCCAGAGGCACATGATCAGTGTATGATAGCAAACATGATCAGCGCATGATCAGTCACATGATCAGCGCCATTAAGTCACGTGATCACTACATGATAGTCATGTGATCAGTCCATGCTCAGTCACGGTATCAGTGCATGATCAGCCACGTGATCAGTGCATGATCTGTCACATGATTAGTGTATGATCATCCACGTGATCAGTGCATGGGCAGTCATGTGATCAGTGCATGATATAGACGTGATCAGTGCATGATCAGTCTCGTGATCAGTGCATGATAGCCACGTGATCAGTGCATGATCAGTCACCTGATGGGTGTATGATCATTCACGTGACCTGTACATGGTAGCTACATGATCATTGCATGATCAGCCACGTGAGTAGTGCATGATAGCCACGTGATCACTGCATGATCAGTCACGTGATCAGTGCATGATCAGTCATGTGACCAGTACATGGTAGCTGCGTGATCATGGCATGATCAGCCACGTGATCAGTGCATGATAGCCACGTGATCAGTGCATGATCAGTCACGTGATCAGTGCATGATCAGTCACGTGATCAGTGCATGATCAGCCACGTGATCAGTGCATGACCAGGCAGTGTGATCTGATGTTCAGTGATGATCCACAGTGATCAGTGCATGATAGCCACGTGATCAGTGCATGATCAGTCACGTGATCAGTGCATGATCAGTCACGTGATCAGTGCATGGTAGCTACGTGATCAGTGCATGATCAGCCACGTGATCAGTGCATGATAGCCACGTGATCAGTGCATGATCAGTCACGTGATCAGTGCATGATCAGTCACGTGATCAGTGCATGATAGCTGCGTGATCATGGCATGATCAGCACGTGATCAGTGCATGATAGCCACGTGATCAGTGCATGATCAGCCACGTGATCAGTGCATGATCAGTCACGTGATCAGTGCATGATCAGCACGTGATCAGTGCATGATCAGCCACGTGATCAGTGCATGATCAGCCACGTGATCAGTGCATGATAGCCACGTGATCAGTGCATGATCAGTCACGTGATCAGTGCATGATCAGTCACGTGATCAGTGCATGATCAGCCACGTGATCAGTGCATGATAGCCACGTGATCAGTGCATGATCAGCCACGTGATCAGTGCATGATCAGCCACGATGTAGTGCATGAAGCCACGTGATCAGTGCATGATCAGTCCACGTGATCAGTGCATGATCAGCCACGTGATCAGTGCATGATCAGCCACGATCAGTGCATGATCAGTCACGTGATCAGTGTAGTCATCACGTGATCAGTGCATGATTTTCGTGATCAGTGCATGATCAGCCACGTGAAGCATGATGAGGCACGTGATCAGTGCATGATCAGTCACGTGATCAGTGCATGATCAGCTGCGTGATCAGTGCATGATCAGTTGCGTGATCAGTGCATGATCAGTCCACGTGACCAGTATATGTTGCTTTCACGTGATCAGTGCATGATCAGTCACGTGATCAGTGCATGATAGCCACGTGATCAGTGCATGAGTCACGTGATCAGTGTATGATCAGTCACGTGATCAGTGCATGATTCACGTGATCAGTGCATGATAGTCACGTGATCAGTGCATGATCAGCCACGTGATCAGTGCATGATCAGCATTGATCAGTGCATGATAGCCACGTGATCAGTGCATGATCAGTCACGTGATCAGTGCATGATCAGCCACGTGATCAGTGCATGATCAACACGTGATCAGTGCATGATCAGCACGTGATCAGTGCATGATAGCCACGTGATCAGTGCATGATCATCCACGTGATCAGTGCATGATCAGTCACGTGATCAGTGCATGATAGCTGCGTGATCATGCATGATCAGCCGTGATCAGTGCATGATAGCCACGTGATCAGTGCATGATCAGTCATGCGTGATCAGTACATGCCAGTCATCGTGATCAGTGCATGATCAGCCACGTGATCAGTGCATGATCAGTCACGTGATCAGTGCATGATCAGCCACGTGATCAGTGCATGATCAGCCACGTGATCAGTGTATGATCAGCCACGTGATCAGTGCATGATACCACGTGATCAGTGCATGATCATCATGATCAGTGCATGATCAGTCACGTGATCAGTGCATGATCAGCCACGTGATCAGTGCATGATCAGCCACGTGATCAGTGCATGATCAATTACGTGATCAGTGCATGATCAGTCACGTGACAGTACATGGTAGCTACGTGATCATGCATGATCAGCCACGTGATCAGTGCATGATAGCCATGATCAGTGCATGATAGCCACGTGATCAGTGCATGATCAGTCATGTGATACGTGTGTGATCAGCCACGTGATCAGTGCATGATATCCACGTGATCAGTGCATGACAGCCACGTGATCAGTGCATGATAGCCACGTGAATCAGTGCATGATCAGTCACGTGATACATGTGTGATCAGCCACGTGATCAGTGCATGATGAGCCACGTGATCAGTGCAGGATCAATTACGTGATCAGTGCATGATCAGTCACGTGACCAGTACATGGTTGCTACGTGATCGTTGCATGATCAGCCACGTGAGCAGTGCATGATAGCCACGTGATCAGTGCATGATCAGTCACGTGATCAGTACATGATCAGTCACGTGAACAGTGCATGATCATTTACGTGATCTGTGCATGATCAGTCACGTGACCAGTATATGGTTGCTACGTGATCATTCCATGAGCCACGTGAGCAGTGCATGATAGCCACGTGATGTGTGCATGAGTTACGTGAGCAGAGTATGATCAGCCACGTGATCAGTGCATGATGCCACGTGATCAGTGCATGATATGTCACGTGACAGGTGTGTGATCAGCCACGTGAACAGTGCATGTTCAGCCACGTGATCAGTGCATGATAGCCACGTGATCAGTGCATGATCAGTTACGTGAGCAGTGTATGATCAGCCACGTGATCAGTGCATGGTCAGACACGTGAACAGTGTATGATCAGCCACGTGATCAGTGCATGATATCCAAGTGATCAGTGCATGATCATCACGTGATCAGTGTATGATCAGCCACGTGAACAGTGCATGCTCAGTCACGTGATCTGGGCCTGCTGAGCTGCGTGATTACTGTCTGCTCATCTGCTTGACAATTGCCAGCTGAGCTGCACGATTCCTGCCTGTCATCTGCTTGACAATTGCCAGCTGTGCTGCGTAATTCCTGCCTGCTCAGCTGCTTGATTATTGCCAGCTGAGCAGCATGATTCCTCACAGCTGAGTTCCATGATTATTGCCTGCTGACTGTTTGATTCGTGCCTACTCAGCTCTTTGTTTATTGCCTCCAGAGGCACATGATCAGTGTATGATAGCAAACATGATCAGCGCATGATCAGTCACATGATCAATTAAGTCACGTGATCACTACATGATAGTCATGTGATCAGTCCATGCTCAGTCACGGTATCAGTGCATGATCAGCCACGTGATCAGTGCATGATCTGTCACATGATTAGTGTATGATCATCCACGTGATCAGTGCATGGCAGTCATGTGATCAGTGCATGATATAGACGTGATCAGTGCATGATCAGTCTCGTGATCAGTGCATGATAGCCACGTGATCAGTGCATGATCAGTCACCTGATGGGTGTATGATCATTCACGTGACCTGTACATGGTAGCTACATGATCATTGCATGATCAGCCACGTGAGTAGTGCATGATAGCCACGTGATCAGTGCATGATCAGTCACGTGATCAGTGCATGATCAGTCATGTGACCAGTACATGGTAGCTGCGTGATCATGGCATGATCAGCCACGTGAGCAGTGCATGATAGCCACGTGATCAGTGCATGATCAGCACGTGATCAGTGCATGATCAGTCACGTGATCAGTGCATGATCAGCCACGTGATCAGTGCATGATCAGACACGTGATCAGTGTATGTCCAGCCAGTGATCAGTGCATGATAGCCACGTGATCAGTGCATGATCAGTCACGTGATCAGTGCATGATCAGTCACGTGATCAGTGCATGATCAGCGTGATCAGTGCATGATCAGCCACGTGATCAGTGCATGATCAGTCACGTGATCAGTGCATGATCAGTCACGTGACCAGTGCATGATAGCTACGTGATCATTGCATGATCAGCCACGTGATCAGTGCATGATAGCCACGTGATCAGTGCATGATAGCCACGTGATCAGTGCATGATCAGTCACGTGATCGTGTGTGATCAGCCACGTGATCAGTGCATGATATCCACGTGATCAGTGCATGACAGCCACGTGATCAGTGCATGAGCCACGTGATCAGTGCATGATCAGTCACGTGATCATGTGTGATCAGCCACGTGATCAGTGCATGATGAGCCACGTGATCAGTGCATGATCAATTACGTGATCAGTGCATGATCAGTCACGTGACCAGTACATGGTTGCACGTGATCGTTGCATGATCAGCCACGTGAGCAGAGCATGATAGCCACGTGATCAGTGCATGATCAGTCACGTGATCACATGATCAGTCACGTGATGCATGATCATACGTGATCTGCATGATCAGTCACGTGACCAGTATATGGTTGCTACGTGATCATTCCATGACGAGCCACGTGAGCAGTGCATGATAGCCACGTGATGTGCATGAGTTACGTGAGCAGAGTATGATCAGCCACGTGATCAGTGCATGAGTGCCACGTGATCAGTGCATGATATGTCACGTGACAGGTGTGTGATCAGCCACGTGAACAGTGCATGTTCAGCCACGTGATCAGTGCATGATAGCCACGTGATCAGTGCATGATCAGTTACGTGAGCAGTGTATGATCAGCCACGTGATCAGTGCATGGTCAGACACGTGAACAGTGTATGATCAGCCACGTGATCAGTGCATGATATCCAAGTGATCAGTGCATGATCATCACGTGATCAGTGTATGATCAGCCGTGAACAGTGCATGCTCAGTCACGTGATCTGGGCCTGCTGAGCTGCGTGATTACTGTCTGCTCATCTGCTTGACAATTGCCAGCTGAGCTGCACGATTCCTGCCTGTCATCTGCTTGACAATTGCCAGCTGTGCTGCGTAATTCCTGCCTGCTCAGCTGCTTGATTATTGCCAGCTGAGCAGCATGATTCCTCACACCTGAGTTCCATGATTATTGCCTGCTGACTGTTTGATTCGTGCCTACTCAGCTCTTTGTTTATTGCCTCCAGAGGCACATGATCAGTGTATGATAGCAAACATGATCAGCGCATGATCAGTCACATGATCAGCGCCATTAAGTCACGTGATCACTACATGATAGTCATGTGATCAGTCCATGCTCAGTCACGGTATCAGTGCATGATCAGCCACGTGATCAGTGCATGATCTGTCACAAGATTAGTGTATGATCATCCACGTGATCAGTGCATGGGCAGTCATGTGATCAGTGCATGATATAGACGTGATCAGTGCATGATCAGTCTCGTGATCAGTGCATGATAGCCACGTGATCAGTGCATGATCAGTCACCTGATGGGTGTATGATCATTCACGTGACCTGTACATGGTAGCTACATGATCATTGCATGATCAGCCACGTGAGTAGTGCATGATAGCCACGTGATCAGTGCATGATCAGTCACGTGATCAGTGCATGATCAGTCATGTGACCAGTACATGGTAGCTGCGTGATCATGGCATGATCAGCCACGTGAGCAGTGCATGATAGCCACGTGATCAGTGCATGATCAGACACGTGATCAGTGCATGATCAGTCACGTGATCAGTGCATGATCAGCCACGTGATCAGTGCATGATCAGGCACGTGATCAGTGTATGATCAGCCAAGTGATCAGTGCATGATAGCCACGTGATCAGTGCATGATCAGTCACGTGATCAGTGCATGATCAGTTATGTGATCAGTGTATGATCAGCCACGTGATCAGTGCATGATCAGCCACATGATCAGTGCATGATCAGTCACGTGATCAGTGCATGATCAGTCACGCAGCCAGTACATGTAGCTATGATCATTGCCTGATCAGTACGTGTCAGATGCATGATAGCCACGTGATCAGTGCATGATAGCCACGTGATCAGTGCATGATCAGTCATGTGATACGTGTGTGATCAGCCACGTGATCAGTGCATGATATCCACGTGATCAGTGCATGACAGCCACGTGATCAGTGCATGATACCACGTGATCAGTGCATGATCAGTCACGTGATACATGTGTGATCAGCCACGTGATCAGTGCATGATGAGCCACGTGATCAGTGCAGGATCATTGATCAGTGCATGATCAGTCACGTGAGTACATGGTTGCTACGTGATCGGTGCATGATCAGCCACGTGAGCAGAGCATGATAGCCACGTGGTCAGTGCATGATCAGTCACGTGATCAGTACATCAGTCACGTGAACAGTGCATGATCATTCACGTGATCTTTGCATGATCAGTCACGTTACCAGTATATGGTTGCTACGTGATCATTCCATGACGAGCCACGTGAGCAGTGCATGATAGCCACGTGATGTGTGCATGAGTTACGTGAGCAGAGTATGATCAGCCACATGATCAGTGCATGATATGTCACGTGACAGGTGTGTGATCAGCCACGTGAACAGTGCATGTTCAGCCACGTGATCAGTGCATGATAGCCACGTGATCAGTGCATGATCAGTTACGTGAGCAGTGTATGATCAGCCACGTGATCAGTGCATGGTCAGACACGTGAACAGTGTATGATCAGCCACGTGATCAGTGCATGATATCCAAGTGATCAGTGCATGATCATCACGTGATCAGTGTATGATCAGCCACGTGAACAGTGCATGCTCAGTCACGTGATCTGGGCCTGCTGAGCTGCGTGATTACCTGCTCATCTGCTTGACAATTGCCAGCTGAGCTGCACGATTCCTGCCTGTCATCTGCTTGACAATTGCCAGCTGTGCTGCGTAATTCCTGCCTGCTCAGCTGCTTGATTATTGCCAGCTGAGCAGCATGATTCCTCACAGCTGAGTTCCATGATTATTGCCTGCTGACTGTTTGATTCGTGCCTACTCAGCTCTTTGTTTATTGCCTCCAGAGGCACATGATCAGTGTATGATAGCAAACATGATCAGCGCATGATCAGTCACATGATCAGCGCCATTAAGTCACGTGATCACTACATGATAGTCATGTGATCAGTCCATGCTCAGTCACGGTATCAGTGCATGATCAGCCACGTGATCAGTGCATGATCTGTCACAAGATTAGTGTATGATCATCCACGTGATCAGTGCATGGGCAGTCATGTGATCAGTGCATGATATAGACGTGAACAGTGCATGATCAGTCACGTGATCAGTGCATGCGCAGTGATCACGATCAGTACATGGTAGCTACGCAGTCATTCACGTGATCATGCGTGAATGATTCATGTGTACGTGTCACTGCATGATCAGTCACGTGATCAGTGCATGATCAGTCATGTGATCAGTGCATGATCAGCCACGTGATCAGTGCATGATATCCACGTGATCAGTGCATGATCAGCCACGTGATCAGTGCATGATAGCCACGTGATCAGTGCATGATCAGTCACGTGATCATGTGTGATCAGCCACGTGATCAGTGCATGATCAGCCACGTGATCAGTGCATGATCAATTACGTGATCAGTGCATGATCAGTCACGTGACCAGTACATGGTTGCTACGTGATCGTTGCATGATCAGCCACGTGATCAGTGCATGATAGCCACGTGATCAGTGCATGATCAGTCACGTGATCAGTGCATGATCAGTCACGTGATCAGTGCATGATCAGTTACGTGATCAGTGCATGATCAGTCACGTGACCAGTATATGATAGCTGTGATGTTCATGATCAGCCACGTGATCAGTGCATGATAGCCACGTGATCAGTGCATGAGTTACGTGATCAGTATGATCAGCGTGATCAGTGCATGAGTTCCCGTGATCAGTGCATGATATGTCACGTGACAGTGTGTGATCAGCCACGTGATCAGTGCATGATCAGCCACGTGATCAGTGCATGATGCCACGTGATCAGTGCATGATCAGTTCGTGATCAGTATGCATGATTGCAGCCAGTCAGTGCATGATCACACGTGATCAGTGTATGATCAGCCACGTGATCAGTGCATGATATCCACGTGATCAGTGCATGACAGCCACGTGATCAGTGCATGAAGCCACGTGATCAGTGCATGATCAGTCACGTGATACATGTGTGATCAGCCACGTGATCAGTGCATGATGAGCCGTGATCAGTGCATGATCAATTACGTGATCAGTGCATGATCAGTCACGTGACCAGTACATGGTTGCTACGTGATCGTGCATGATCAGCCACGTGAGCAGAGCATGATAGCCACGTGGTCAGTGCATGATCAGTCACGTGATCAGTACATGATCAGTCACGTGAACAGTGCATGATCATTTACGTGATCTTTGCATGATCAGTCACGTGATCAGTATATGGTTGCTACGTGATCATTCCATGACCAGCCACGTGAGCAGTGCATGATAGCCACGTGATCAGTGCATGAGTTACGTGAGCAGAGTATGATCAGCCACGTGATCAGTGCATGAGTGCCACGTGATCAGTGCATGATCCTGTCACGTGACAGGTGTGTGATCAGCCACGTGAACAGTGCATGTTCAGCCACGTGATCAGTGCATGATGTCCACGTGATCAGTGCATGATCAGTTACGTGAGCAGTGTATGATCAGCCACGTGATCAGTGCATGGTCAGACACGTGAACAGTGTGTGATCAGCCACGTGATCAGTGCATGATATCCACGTGATCAGTGCATGATCAGCCACGTGATCAGTGCATGATCAGCCCGGATCAGTGCATGATCAGTCACGTGATACATGTGTGATCAGCCACGTGATCAGTGCATGATAGCCACGTGATCAGTGCAGGATCAATTACGTGATCAGTGCATGATCAGTCACGTGACCAGTACATGGTTGCTACGTGATCGTTGCATGATCAGCCACGTGAGCAGAGCATGATAGCCACGTGATCAGTGCATGATCAGTCACGTGATCAGTACATGATCAGTCACGTGATCAGTGCATGATCATTTACGTGATCATTGCATGATCAGTCACGTGACCAGTACATGGTAGCTACGTGATCATTCCATGACGAGCCACGTGAGCAGTGCATGATAGCCACGTGATGTGTGCATGATTCCGTGAGCAGAGTATGATCAGCCACGTGATCAGTGCATGAGTGCCACGTGATCAGTGCATGATATGTCACGTGACAGGTGTGATCAGCCACGTGAACAGTGCATGTTCAGCCACGTGATCAGTGCATGATAGCCACGTGATCAGTGCATGATCAGTTACGTGAGCAGTGTATGATCAGCCACGTGATCAGTGCATGGTCAGACGTGAACAGTGTATGATCAGCCACGTGATCAGTGCATGATATCCAAGTGATCAGTGCATGATCATCACGTGATCAGTGTATGATCAGCCACGTGAACAGTGCATGCTCAGTCACGTGATCAGGGCCTGCTGAGCTGCGTGATTACTGTCTGCTCATCTGCTTGACAATTGCCAGCTGAGCTGCACGATTCCTGCCTGTCATCTGCTTGACAATTGCCAGCTGTGCTGCGTAATTCCTGCCTGCTCAGCTGCTTGATTATTGCCAGCTGAGCAGCATGATTCCTCACACTGAGTTCCATGATTATTGCCTGCTGACTGTTTGATTCTGCCTACTCAGCTCTTTGTTTATTGCCTCCAGAGGCACATGATCAGTGTATGATAGCAAACATGATCAGTGCATGATCAGTCACATGATCAGTGCATGATATAGACGTGATCAGTGCATGATCAGTCACGTGATCAGTGCATGATAGCCACGTGATCAGTGCATGATCAGTCACGTGATCAGTGCATGATCATCCACGTGACCAGTGCATGATAGCTACGTGATCAGTGCATGATCAGCCACGTGATCAGTGCATGATAGCCACGTGATCAGTGCATGATCAGTCACGTGATCAGTGCATGATCAGTCACGTGACCAGTACATGGTAGCTACGTGATCATGCATGATCAGCCACGTGATCAGTGCATGATAGCCACGTGATCAGTGCATGATCAGTCACGTGATCAGTGCATGATCAGTCACGTGATCAGTGCATGACCACGTGATCAGTGCATGATCAGCCACGTGATCAGTGCATGATCAGCCACGTGATCAGTGCATGATCAGCCACGTGATCAGTGCATGATCAGTCACGTGACAGTGCATGTAGCTACGTGATCAGTGCATGATCAGCCACGTGATCAGTGCATGATAGCCACGTGATCAGTGCATGATCAGCCACGTGATCAGTGCATGATCAGTCACGTGATCGTGTGTGATCAGCCATGATCAGTGCATGATATGCACGTGATCAGTGCATGATCAGCCACGTGATCAGTGCATGATCAGCCACGTGATCAGTGCATGATCAGTCACGTGATCATGTGTGATCAGCCACGTGATCAGTGCATGATCAGCCACGTGATCAGTGCATGATCAATCACGTGATCAGTGCATGATCAGTCACGTGATCAGTGCATGACAGCCACGTGATCAGTGCATGATCAGCCACGTGATCAGTGCATGATAGCCACGTGATCAGTGCATGATAGCCACGTGATCAGTGCATGATCAGTCACGTGATCAGTGTATGATCAGCCACGTGATCAGTGCATGATAGCCACGTGATCAGTGCATGATAGCCACGTGATCAGTGCATGATCAGCCACGTGATCAGTGCATGATCAGTCACGTGATCAGTGTGATCAGCCACGTGATCAGTGCATGATCAGCCACGTGATCAGTGCATGATCAATCACGTGATCAGTGCATGATCAGTCACGTGATCAGTGCATGATAGCTACGTGATCAGTGCATGATCAGCCACGTGATCAGTGCATGATAGCCACGTGATCAGTGCATGATCAGCCACGTGATCAGTGCATGATAGCCACGTGATCAGTGCATGATCAGTCACGTGATCACATGTGTGATCAGCCACGTGATCAGTGCATGATCAGCACGTGATCAGTGCATGATCAGTCACGTGATCAGTGCATGATCAGTCACGTGATCAGTGCATGATAGCTACGTGATCAGTGCATGATCAGCCACGTGATCAGTGCATGATGTACGTGATCAGTGCATGATCAGTCACGTGATCAGTGCATGATCAGCCACGTGATCAGTGCATGATCAGTCACGTGATCAGTGCATGATCAGTCACGTGATCAGTGCATGGTAGCTACGTGATCATGATGAGCCACGTGATCAGTGCATGATAGCCACGTGATCAGTGCATGAGTCACGTGATCAGTGCATGATCAGCCACGTGATCAGTGCATGATGCCACGTGATCAGTGCATGATCAGTCACGTGACAGTGTGTGATCAGCCACGTGATCAGTGCATGATCAGCCACGTGATCAGTGCATGATCAGTCACGTGATCAGTGCATGGTTGCTACGTGATCAGTGCATGATCAGCCACGTGAGCAGAGCATGATAGCCACGTGATCAGTGCATGATCAGTCACGTGATCAGTGCATGATCAGTCACGTGAACAGTGCATGATCATTTACGTGATCTGTGCATGATCAGTCACGTGACCAGTATATGGTAGCTACGTGATCATTCCATGAGAACACGTGCAGTGCATGATGCCACGTGATGTGTGCATGAGTTACGTGAGCAGAGTATGATCAGCCACGTGATCAGTGCATGAGTGCCACGTGATCAGTGCATGATATGTCACGTGACAGGTGTGTGATCAGCCACGTGAACAGTGCATGTTCAGCCACGTGATCAGTGCATGATAGCCACGTGATCAGTGCATGATCAGTTACGTGAGCAGTGTATGATCAGCCACGTGATCAGTGCATGGTCAGACACGTGAACAGTGTATGATCAGCCACGTGATCAGTGCATGATATCCAAGTGATCAGTGCATGATCATCACGTGATCAGTGTATGATCAGCCACGTGAACAGTGCATGCTCAGTCACGTGATCAGGGCCTGCTGAGCTGCGTGATTACTGTCTGCTCATCTGCTTGACAATTGCCAGCTGAGCTGCACGATTCCTGCCTGTCATCTGCTTGACAATTGCCAGCTGTGCTGCGTAATTCCTGCCTGCTCAGCTGCTTGATTATTGCCAGCTGAGCAGCATGATTCCTCACACTGAGTTCCATGATTATTGCCTGCTGACTGTTTGATTCGTGCCTACTCAGCTCTTTGTTTATTGCCTCCAGAGGCACATGATCAGTGTATGATAGCAAACATGATCAGCGCATGATCAGTCACATGATCAGCGCCATTAAGTCACGTGATCACTACATGATAGTCATGTGATCAGTCCATGCTCAGTCGGTATCAGTGCATGATCAGCCACGTGATCAGTGCATGATCTGTCACATGATTAGTGTATGATCATCCACGTGATCAGTGCATGGCAGTCATGTGATCAGTGCATGATATAGACGTGATCAGTGCATGATCAGTCTCGTGATCAGTGCATGATCAGCCACGTGAGTGCATGACCACGTGATCAGTGCATGATCAGTCACGTGATCAGTGCATGATCAGTCACGTGACCAGTACATGGTAGCTACGTGATCATTGCATGATCAGCCACGTGAGTAGTGCATGATAGCCACGTGATCAGTGCATGATCAGTCACGTGATCAGTGCATGATCAGTCATGTGACAGTACATGGTAGCTGCGTGATCATGCATGATCAGCCACGTGAGCAGTGCATGATAGCCACGTGATCAGTGCATGATCAGTCACGTGATCAGTGCATGATCAGTCACGTGATCAGTGCATGATCAGTCACGTGATCAGTGCATGATAGCCACGTGATCAGTGCATGATCAGCCACGTGATCAGTGCATGATAGCCACGTGATCAGTGCATGATCAGCCACGTGATCAGTGCATGATCAGCCACGTGATCAGTGCATGATCAGTCACGTGATCAGTGCATGATCAGCCACGTGATCAGTGCATGATCAGCCACGTGATCAGTGCATGATCAGCCACGTGATCAGTGCATGATAGCCACGTGATCAGTGCATGATCAGTCACGTGATCAGTGCATGATCAGTCACGTGATCAGTGCATGATCAGCCACGTGATCAGTGCATGATCAGTCACGTGATCAGGGCCTGCTGAGCTGCGTGATTACTGTCTGCTCATCTGCTTGACAATTGCCAGCTGAGCTGCATGATTCCTGCCTGTCATCTGCTTGACAATTGCCACCTGTGCTGCATGATTCCTGCCTGCTCAGCTGCTTGATTATTGCCAGCTGAGCAGCATGATTTCTCAGAGCTGAGTTCCATGATTATAGCCTGCTGACTGATTCATGCCTACTCAGCTCTTTGTTCATTGCCTCCAGAGGCACATGATCAGTGTATGACACCAAACATGATCAGTGCATGATCAGTCACATGATCAGTGCATGATAAGCCACGTGATCAGTGCATGATCAATTATGTGATCAGTGCATGATCAGTCACGTGACAGTGCATGGTAGCTGCGTGATCAGTGCATGATCAGCCACGTGATCAGTGCATGATAGCCACGTGAGTGCATGATCAGTCACGTGATCAGTGCATGATCAGTCACGTGATCAGTGCATGATCAGTCACGTGATCAGTGCATGATCAATTACGTGATCAGTGCATGATCAGTCACGTGATCAGTGCATGACAGCTCCGTGATCAGTGCATGATCAGCCACGTGATCAGTGCATGATCCAGTTACGTGATCAGTGCATGATAGCCACGTGATCAGTGCATGATCAGTCACGTGATCGTGTGCATGATCAGCCACGTGATCAGTGCATGATATCACGTGATCAGTGCATGATCACCACGTGATCAGTGCATGATCAGTCCATGATCAGTTGCATGCAGTCGTGATCAGTGTGATCAGCCACGTGATCAGTGCATGATCAGCCACGTGATCAGTGCATGATCAGTCACGTGATCAGTGCATGATCAGTCACGTGATCAGTGCATGATAGCTACGTGATCAGTGCATGATCAGCCAGTGATCAGTGCATGATAGCCACGTGATCAGTGCATGATCAGCCACGTGATCAGTGCATGATCAGCCACGTGATCAGTGCATGATCAGTCACGTGATCATGTGTGATCAGCCACGTGATCAGTGCATGATCAGCCACGTGATCAGTGCATGATCAGTCACGTGATCAGTGCATGATCAGTCACGTGACAGTGCATGATAGCTACGTGATCAGTGCATGATCAGCCACGTGATCAGTGCATGATATGTGATCAGTGCATGATCAGTCACGTGATCAGTGCATGATCAGTCACGTGATCAGTGCATGATCAGCCACGTGATCAGTGCATGATCAGTCACGTGATCAGTGCATGATAGCCACGTCGTGATCATTACATGATCAGCATGCGTGATCAGTGCATGATCAGCCACGTGATCAGTGCATGAGCCACGTGATCAGTGCATCAGCCACGTGATCAGTGCATGATGCCACGTGATCAGTGCATGATTGTCACGTGATCAGTGCATGATCAGCCACGTGAGCAGTGCATGATAGCCACGTGATCAGTGCATGATCAGTCACGTGATCAGTACATGATCAGTCACGTGAACAGTGCATGATCATTTACGTGATCTGTGCATGATCAGTCACGTGACCAGTATGGTAGCCTACGTGATCATTCCATGACGAGCCACGTGAGCAGTGCATGATAGCCACGTGATGTGTGCATGAGTTACGTGAGCAGAGTATGATCAGCCACGTGATCAGTGCATGAGTGCCACGTGATCAGTGCATGATATGTCACGTGACAGGTGTGTGATCAGCCACGTGAACAGTGCATGTTCAGCCACGTGATCAGTGCATGATAGCCACGTGATCAGTGCATGATCAGTTACGTGAGCAGTGTATGATCAGCCACGTGATCAGTGCATGGTCAGACACGTGAACAGTGTATGATCAGCCACGTGATCAGTGCATGATATCCAAGTGATCAGTGCATGATCATCACGTGATCAGTGTATGATCAGCCACGTGAACAGTGCATGCTCAGTCACGTGATCTGGGCCTGCTGAGCTGCGTGATTACTGTCTGCTCATCTGCTTGACAATTGCCAGCTGAGCTGCACGATTCCTGCCTGTCATCTGCTTGACAATTGCCAGCTGTGCTGCGTAATTCCTGCCTGCTCAGCTGCTTGATTATTGCCAGCTGAGCAGCATGATTCCTCACACTGAGTTCCATGATTATTGCCTGCTGACTGTTTGATTCGTGCCTACTCAGCTCTTTGTTTATTGCCTCCAGAGGCACATGATCAGTGTATGATAGCAAACATGATCAGCGCATGATCAGTCACATGATCAGCGCCATTAAGTCACGTGATCACTACATGATAGTCATGTGATCAGTCCATGCTCAGTCACGGTATCAGTGCATGATCAGCCACGTGATCAGTGCATGATCTGTCACATGATTAGTGTATGATCATCCACGTGATCAGTGCATGGGCAGTCATGTGATCAGTGCATGATATAGACGTGATCAGTGCATGATCAGTCTCGTGATCAGTGCATGATAGCCACGTGATCAGTGCATGATCAGTCACCTGATGGGTGTATGATCATTCACGTGACCTGTACATGGTAGCTACATGATCATTGCATGATCAGCCACGTGAGTAGTGCATGACAGCCACGTGATCACTGCATGATCAGTCACGTGATCAGTGCATGATCAGTCATGTGACCAGTACATGGTAGCTGCGTGATCATGGCATGATCAGCCACGTGGCAGTGCATGATCAGTCACGTGATCAGTGCATGATCAGTCACGTGATCAGTGCATGATCAGTCACGTGATCAGTGCATGATCAGCCACGTGATCAGTGCATGATCAGCACGTGATCAGTGCATGATCAGCAAGTGATCAGTGCATGATAGCCACGTGATCAGTGCATGATCAGTCACGTGATCAGTGCATGATCAGTCACGTGATCAGTGTGATCAGCCACGTGATCAGTGCATGATCAGCCACGTGATCAGTGCATGATCAGTCACGTGATCAGTGCATGATCAGTCACGTGATCAGTGCATGATCAGCTCCGTGATCAGTGCATGATCAGCCACGTGATCAGTGCATGATAGCCACGTGATCAGTGCATGATCAGCACGTGATCAGTGCATGATCAGTCACGTGATCGTGTATGATCAGCCACGTGATCAGTGCATGATAGCACGTGATCAGTGCATGATAGCCACGTGATCAGTGCATGATTGTCACGTGATCAGTGCATGATCAGTCACGTGATCAGTGTGATCAGCCACGTGATCAGTGCATGATCAGCCACGTGATCAGTGCATGATCAGTCACGTGATCAGTGCATGATCAGTCACGTGATCAGTGCATGGTCAGCTACGTGATCAGTGCATGATCAGCCACGTGATCAGTGCATGATAGCCACGTGATCAGTGCATGATCAGCCACGTGATCAGTGCATGATCAGCCACGTGATCAGTGCATGATCAGTCACGTGATCATGTGTGATCAGCACGTGATCAGTGCATGATGAGCCACGTGATCAGTGCATGATCAATTACGTGATCAGTGCATGATCAGTCACGTGACAAGTACATGGTAGCTACGTGATCAGCCATGATCAGCCACGTGATCAGTGCATGATAGCCACGTGATCAGTGCATGATCAGTCACGTGATCAGTGCATGATCAGTCACGTGATCAGTGCATGATCATTAGCATGATCAGTGCATGATCAGTCACGTGATCAGTGCATGATAGCCACGTGATCAGTGCATGATCAGCCACGTGATCAGTGCATGATAGCCACGTGATCAGTGCATGAGTCACGTGATCAGTGCATGATCAGCCACGTGATCAGTGCATGATAGCCACGTGATCAGTGCATGATAGTCCGTGATCAGTGCATGATCACCACGTGATGAGCATGATAGCCACGTGATCATGATCAGTCACGTGATCAGTGCATGATCAGTCACGTGATCAGTGCATGATCATTTACGTGATCAGTGCATGATCAGTCACGTGACCAGTATATGGTAGCTACGTGATCATTGCATGACAGTCCGTGAGCAGTGCATGATAGCCACGTGATGTGCATGAGTTACGTGATCAGTGTATGATCAGCCACGTGATCAGTGCATGAGTGCCATGATCAGTGCATGATATGTCACGTGACAGGTGTGTGATCAGCCACGTGATCAGTGCATGATCAGCCACGTGATCAGTGCATGATAGCCACGTGATCAGTGCATGATCAGTTACGTGATCAGTGCATGATCAGCCACGTGATCAGTGCATGGTCAGACACGTGAACAGTGTATGATCAGCCACGTGATCAGTGCATGATATCCAAGTGATCAGTGCATGATCATCACGTGATCAGTGTATGATCAGCCACGTGAACAGTGCATGCTCAGTCACGTGATCTGGGCCTGCTGAGCTGCGTGATTACTGTCTGCTCATCTGCTTGACAATTGCCAGCTGAGCTGCACGATTCCTGCCTGTCATCTGCTTGACAATTGCCAGCTGTGCTGCGTAATTCCTGCCTGCTCAGCTGCTTGATTATTGCCAGCTGAGCAGCATGATTCCTCACAGCTGAGTTCCATGATTATTGCCTGCTGACTGTTTGATTCGTGCCTACTCAGCTCTTTGTTTATTGCCTCCAGAGGCACATGATCAGTGTATGATAGCAAACATGATCAGCGCATGATCAGTCACATGATCAGCGCCATTAAGTCACGTGATCACTACATGATAGTCATGTGATCAGTCCATGCTCAGTCACGGTATCAGTGCATGATCAGCCACGTGATCAGTGCATGATCTGTCACATGATTAGTGTATGATCATCCACGTGATCAGTGCATGGGCAGTCATGTGATCAGTGCATGATATAGACGTGATCAGTGCATGATCAGTCACGTGATCAGTGCATGATAGCCACGTGATCAGTGCATGATCAGTCACCTGATGGGTGTATGATCATTCACGTGACCTGTACATGGTAGCTACATGATCATTGCATGATCAGCCACGTGATAGTCATGATGCCACGTGATCACTGCATGATCAGTCACGTGATCAGTGCATGATCAGTCATGTGACCAGTACATGGTAGCTGCGTGATCATGGCATGATCAGCCACGTGAGCAGTGCATGATAGCCACGTGATCAGTGCATGATCAGACACGTGATCAGTGCATGATCAGTCACGTGATCAGTGCATGATCAGCACGTGATCAGTGCATGATCAGCACGTGATCAGTGCATGATCAGCCACGTGATCAGTGCATGATAGCCACGTGATCAGTGCATGATCAGTCACGTGATCAGTGCATGATCAGTTCATGTGATCAGTGTATGATCAGCCACGTGATCAGTGCATGATCAGCCACGTGATCAGTGCATGATCAGTCGTGATCAGTGCATGATCAGTCACGTGATAGTACATGATAGCCACGTGATCAGTGCATGATCAGCCACGTGATCAGTGCATGATGTACGTGATCAGTGCATGATCAGCCACGTGATCAGTGCATGATAGCCACGTGATCAGTGCATGATCAGTCACGTGATACGTGTGTGATCAGCCACGTGATCAGTGCATGATATCCACGTGATCAGTGCATGACAGCCACGTGATCAGTGCATGATAGCCACGTGATCAGTGCATGATCAGTCACGTGATACATGTGTGATCAGCCACGTGATCAGTGCATGATGAGCCACGTGATCAGTGCATGATCAATTACGTGATCAGTGCATGATCAGTCACGTGACCAGTACATGGTTGCTACGTGATCGTTGCATGATCAGCCACGTGAGCAGTGCATGATAGCCACGTGATCAGTGCATGATCAGTCACGTGATCAGTACATGATCAGTCACGTGAACAGTGCATGATCATTTACGTGATCTGTGCATGATCAGTCACGTGACCAGTATATGGTAGCTTCGTGATCATTCCATGACGAGCCACGTGAGCAGTGCATGATAGCCACGTGATGTGTGCATGAGTTACGTGAGCAGAGTATGATCAGCCACGTGATCAGTGCATGAGTTCCACGTGATCAGTGCATGATATGTCACGTGACAGGTGTGTGATCAGCCACGTGAACAGTGCATGTTCAGCCACGTGATCAGTGCATGATAGCCACGTGATCAGTGCATGATCAGTTACGTGAGCAGTGTATGATCAGCCACGTGATCAGTGCATGATCAGACACGTGAACAGTGCATGATCAGCCACGTGATCAGTGCATGATATCCAAGTGATCAGTGCATGATCATCACGTGATCAGTGCATGATCAGCCACGTGATCAGTGCATGATCAGTCACGTGATCAGTGCATGATAGCTGCGTGATCATGCATGATCAGCCACGTGAGCAGTGCATGATCACTGCGTGATCAGTGCATGATCAGACGTGATCAGTCTGCGCATGTCAGTCCGCGTGATCAGTGCATGATCACCATGATCAGTGCATGATCAGTCACGTGATCAGTGCATGATAGCCACGTGATCAGTGCATGATCAGCCACAGTGATCAGTGCAGTCAGTGCGTGATCAGTGCATGATCAGTCACGTGATCAGTATGATCAGCCGGTGATCAGTGCATGATAGCCACGTGATCAGTAGTGCATGATCAGTCACGTGATCAGTGCATGATCAGTCACGTGATCAGTGCATGATCAGCCGTGATCAGTGCATGATCAGCCACGTGATCAGTGCATGATCATTCGTGATCAGTGCATGATCAGTCACGTGATCAGTGCATGGCAGCTCGTGATCAGTTGCGATCAGCCACGTGATCAGTGCATGATCAGCCGTGATCAGTGCGCCAGTGTACGTGATCAGTGCAGTCAGTCATGTGATCCGATGTGATCAGCCCATGATCAGTGCATGATATCCACGTGATCAGTGCATGACAGCCACGTGATCAGTGCATGATAGCTGGGATGGTGCATGATCAGTCACGTGATACATGTGTGATCAGCCACGTGATCAGTGCATGATGAGCCACGTGATCAGTGCATGATCAATTACGTGATCAGTGCATGATCAGTCACGTGACAGTACATGGTTGCTCGTGATCGTTGCATGATCAGCCACGTGAGCAGTGCATGATAGCCACGTGATCAGTGCATGATCAGTCACGTGATCAGTACATGATCAGTCACGTGAACAGTGCATGATCATTCACGTGATCAGTGCATGATCAGTCACGTGACCAGTATATGGTAGCTACGTGATCATTCCAGCGAGCCACGTGAGCAGTGCATGATAGCGTGATGTGCATGATTCGTGAGCGAGTATGATCAGCGTGATCAGTGCATGAGTGCCACGTGATCAGTGCATGATATGTCACGTGACAGGTGTGTGATCAGCCACGTGAACAGTGCATGTTCAGACGATCAGTGCATGATAGCCACGTGATCAGTGCATGATCAGTTCGTGAGCAGTGCATGATCAGCCACGTGATCAGTGCATGGTCAGACACGTGAACAGTGTATGATCAGCCACGTGATCAGTGCATGATATCCAAGTGATCAGTGCATGATCACACGTGATCAGTGTATGATCAGCCACGTGAACAGTGCATGCTCAGTCACGTGATCTGGGCCTGCTGAGCTGCGTGATTACTGTCTGCTCATCTGCTTGACAATTGCCAGCTGAGCTGCACGATTCCTGCCTGTCATCTGCTTGACAATTGCCAGCTGTGCTGCGTAATTCCTGCCTGCTCAGCTGCTTGATTATTGCCAGCTGAGCAGCATGATTCCTCACACCTGAGTTCCATGATTATTGCCTGCTGACTGTTTGATTCGTGCCTACTCAGCTCTTTGTTTATTGCCTCCAGAGGCACATGATCAGTGTATGATAGCAAACATGATCAGCGCATGATCAGTCACATGATCAGCGCCATTAAGTCACGTGATCACTACATGATAGTCATGTGATCAGTCCATGCTCAGTCACGTGTCAGTGCATGATCAGCCACGTGATCAGTGCATGATCTGTCACATGATTAGTGTATGATCATCCACGTGATCAGTGCATGGGCAGTCATGTGATCAGTGCATGATATAGACGTGATCAGTGCATGATCAGTCTCGTGATCAGTGCATGATAGCCACGTGATCAGTGCATGATCAGTCACCTGATGGTGTATGATCATTCACGTGACCTGTACATGGTACAGCCATGATCATTGCATGATCAGCCACGTGTCAGTGCATGACAGCCACGTGATCACTGCATGATCAGTCACGTGATCAGTGCATGATCAGTCATGTGATCATATGCGATCAGCCACGTGATCAGTGCATGATCAGTCACGTGATCAGTGCATGATCAGCCACGTGATCAGTGCATGTCAGCCACGTGATCAGTGCATGATCAGCGTGATCAGTGCATGATAGCACGTGATCAGTGCATGATCAGTCACGTGATCAGTGCATGATCACGTTGATCAGTGCATGATCAGCACGTGATCAGTGCATGATCAGCCATGATCAGTGCAATGTACGTGATCAGTACGCAGTCAGTCATATGATAGTGTGCAGTCAGCCACGTGATCAGTGCATGATAGCCACGTGATCAGTGCATGATCAGCCGGTGATCAGTGCATGATAGCCACCAGTGATCACGTGATCAGCCAGTGATCAGTGCATGATCATCAGTCAGTGCATGATCACCACGTGATCAGTGCATGATCAGTCCACGTGATCAGTATGATCAGCCACGTGATCAGTGCATGATCAGCCACGTGATCAGTGCATGATCAATTACGTGATCAGTGCATGATCAGTCACGTGACCAGTACATGATAGTGCAGTGATCATTGCATGATCAGTGCAATCAGTACGCATGATCAGCCATGATCAGTGCATGTCAGTCACGTGATCAGTGCATGATCATTCACGTGATCTTCATGATCATCACGTGCCAGTATATGGTAGCTACGTGATCATGCATGCGAGCCACGTGAGCAGTGCATGATAGCCACGTGATGTGTGCATGATCAGTTACGTGAGCAGAGTATGATCAGCCACGTGATCAGTGCATGAGTGCCACGTGATCAGTGCATGATATCATCACGTGACAGTGTGTGATCAGCCACGTGAACAGTGCATGTTCAGCACGTGATCAGTGCATGATAGCCACGTGATCAGTGCATGATCAGTTACGTGAGCAGTGTATGATCAGCCACGTGATCAGTGCATGGTCAGACACGTGAACAGTGATGATCAGCCACGTGATCAGTGCATGATCCAAGTGATCAGTGCATGATCATCACGTGATCAGTGTATGATCAGCCACGTGAACAGTGCATGCTCAGTCACGTGATCAGGCCTGCTGAGCTGCGTGATTACTGTCTGCTCATCTGCTTGACAATTGCCAGCTGAGCTGCACGATTCCTGCCTGTCATCTGCTTGACAATTGCCAGCTGTGCTGCGTAATTCCTGCCTGCTCAGCTGCTTGATTATTGCCAGCTGAGCAGCATGATTCCTCACAGCTGAGTTCCATGATTATTGCCTGCTGACTGTTTGATTCGTGCCTACTCAGCTCTTTGTTTATTGCCTCCAGAGGCACATGGTCAGTGTATGATAGCAAACATGATCAGCGCATGATCAGTCACATGATCAGCGCCATTAAGTCGTGATCACTACATGATAGTCATGTGATCAGTCCATGCTCAGTCAGGTATCAGTGCATGATCAGCCACGTGATCAGTGCATGATCAGCCAGGTGATCAGTTCATGATAGCTATGTGATCAGTTCATGATCTGTCACGTGATCTGTGCATGATCAGGCAGGTGATCAGTATGATCAGCCACGTGATCAGTGCATGATAGCCACGTGATCAGTGCATGATCAGTCACTGATGGGTGTATGATCAGTCACCTGACCGGTACATGGTAGCTACATGATCATTGCATGATCAGCATTGATCGTGGAGTGCATGATAGCCATGATCAGTGCATGATCAGTCACGTGATCAGTGCATGATCAGTCACGTGATCAGTGCATGATCATCCAGTGACAGTGCATGGTAGCTACGTGATCAGTGCATGATCAGCCACGTGATCAGTGCATGATCAGCACGTGATCAGTGCATGATCAGCCACGTGATCAGTGCATGATCAGTCATGTGATCAGTGCATGATCAGCCACGTGATCAGTGCATGATATCCGTGATCAGTGCATGACAGCCGTGATCAGTGCATGATAGCCACGTGATCAGTGCATCAGTCGATCATCCAATCAGTGTATCAGCCACGTGATCAGTGCATGATCAGCCATGATCAGTGCATGATCAATCACCCGTAGTCGTGCATGGTTACCGTGATCATTGCATGATCAGCCACGTGATCAGAGCATGATAGCCACGTGATCAGTGCATGATCAGTCACGTGATCAGTGCATGATCAGTCACGTGATCAGTGCATGATCATTTACGTGATCAGTGCATGATCAGTCACGTGCCAGTATATGGTAGCTACGTGATCAGTTCCATGACGAGCCACGTGATCAGTGCATGATAGCCACGTGATCAGTGCATGATCAGTTACGTGAGCAGTGTATGATCAGCCACGTGATCAGTGCATGAGTGCCACGTGATCAGTGCATGATATTCACGTGACAGGTGTGTGATCAGCCACGTGAACAGTGCATGTTCAGCATGATGATCAGTGCATGATAGCCACGTGATCAGTGCATGATCAGTTACGTGAGCAGTGTATGATCAGCCACGTGATCAGTGCATGGTCAGACACGTGAACAGTGTATGTCATCCACGTGATCAGTGCATGATATCCAAGTGATCAGTGCATGATCATCACGTGATCAGTGTATGATCAGCGTGAACAGTGCATGCTCAGTCACGTGATCTGGGCCTGCTGAGCTGCGTGATTACTGTCTGCTCATGCTGACAATTGCCAGCTGAGCTGCACGATTCCTGCCTGTCATCTGCTTGACAATTGCCAGCTGTGCTGCGTAATTCCTGCCTGCTCAGCTGCTTGATTATTGCCAGCTGAGCAGCATGATTCCTCACAGCTGAGTTCCATGATTATTGCCTGCTGACTGTTTGATTCGTGCCTACTCAGCTCTTTGTTTATTGCCTCCAGAGGCACATGATCAGTGTATGATAGCAAACATGATCAGCGCATGATCAGTCACATGATCATGCCATTAAGTCACGTGATCACTACATGATAGTCGTGATCAGTCCATGCTCAGTCACGGTATCAGTGCATGATCAGCCACGTGATCAGTGCATGATCTGTCACATGATTAGTGTATGATCATCCACGTGATCAGTGCATGGGCAGTCATGTGATCAGTGCATGATATAGACGTGATCAGTGCATGATCAGTCGTGATCAGTGCATGATAGCCACGTGATCAGTGCATGATCAGTCACCTGATGGGTGTATGATCATTCACGTGACCTGTACATGGTAGACATGATCATTGCATGATCAGCCACGTGAGTAGTGCATGATAGCCACGTGATGTGCATGATCAGTCACGTGATCAGTGCATGATCAGTCATGTGATCAGTACATGGTAGCTGCATGATCATGGCATGATCAGCATGAAGCAGTGCATGCCGTCATACGTGATCAGTGCATGATCAGCCACGTGATCAGTGCATGATCAGTCACGTGATCAGTGCATGATCCACGCGATCAGTGCATGATCAGCACGTGATCAGTGCATGATCAGCCACGTGATCAGTGCATGATAGCCACGTGATCAGTGCATGATCAGTCACGTGATCAGTGCATGATCAGTTATGTGATCAGTGCATGATCAGCCATGATCAGTGCATGATCAGCCACGTGATCAGTGCATGATCAGTTACGTGATCAGTGCGCATGATACTCACAGGATCCAGTACATGATAGCTACGTGATCAGTGCATGATCAGCCACGTGATCAGTGCATGATAGCCATGATCGTGCATGTAGCCGCATGCAGTCAGTGCATGATCAGTCATGTGATCAGTGATATGAATCAGCCACGTGATCAGTGCATGATAGCCACGTGATCAGTGCATGATCAGCCACGTGATCAGTGCATGATCAGCCACGTGATCAGTGCATATCAGTCGTGATCAGTGCATGATCAGCCACGTGATCAGTGCATGATCAGCCGTGATCAGTGCATGATCAGCCACGTGATCAGTGCATGATCAGCCACGTGATCAGTGCATGATCAGTCACGTGATCAGGGCCTGCTGAGCTGCGTGATTGCTGTCTGCTCATCTGCTTGACATTGCCAGCTGAGCTGCATGATTCCTGCCTGTCATCTGCTTGACAATTGCCAGCTGTGCTGCGTGACATTCCTGCTCAGCTGCTTATTGCCAGCTGAGCAGCATGATTCCTCACACCTGAGTTCCATGATTATTGCCTGCTGACTGTTTGATTCATGCCTACTCAGCTCTTTGTTTATTGCCTCCAGAGGCACATGATCAGTGTATGATAGCAAACATGATCAGCGCATGATCAGTCACATGATCAGTGCCATTAGTCACGTGATCACTACATGATAGTCATGTGATCAGTCCATGCTCAGTCACGGTGATCAGTGCATGATCAGCCACGTGATCAGTGCATGATCTGTCACATGATCAGTGTATGATCATCCACGTGATCAGTGCATGGGCAGTCATGTGATCAGTGCATGATATAGACGTGATCAGTGCATGATCAGTCACGTGATCAGTGCATGATCAGTGCTGATCAGTGCATGATCAGCCACGTGATCAGTGCATGATCAGTCACGTGATCAGTGTATGATCAGCCACGTGATCAGTGCATGATCAGTCATGTGATCAGTGCATGATATAGACCTGATCAGTGCATGATCAGTCACGTGATCAGTGCATGATAGCCGTGATCAGTGCATGATCAGTCACGTGATCAGTGCATGATCAGTCACGTGATCAGTGCATGATCAGCCACGTGATCAGTGCATGATCAGCCCACGTGATCAGTGCATGACAGCCACGTGATCAGTGCATGATCAGCCACGTGATCAGTGCATGATCAGGCACGTGATCAGTGCATGTCCAGCCACGTGATCAGTGCATGATCAGCCACGTGATCAGTGCATGATCAGCCACGTGATCAGTGCATGATCAGTTACGTGATCAGTGTATGATCAGGCACGTGATCAGTGCATGATCAGCCACGTGATCAGTGCATGATCAGCCACGTGATCAGTGCATGATCAGCCACGTGATCAGTGCATGATCAGTCACGTGATCAGTGCATGATCAGTCACGTGACAGTGCATGATCAGTTACGTGATCAGTGCATGATCAGTCACGTGACCAGTATATGGTCACTGCGTGATCATTGCATGACAGCCACGTGATCAGTGCATGATAGCCACGTGATCAGTGCATGATTGTGATGTGATCATCATGACATGTGTGGTGCATGAGTGCCATGATCAGTGCATGATCAGTCACATGTGAGTGTGTCATGATCAGCACGTGATCAGTGCATGATCAGCCACGTGATCAGTGCATGATCAGTGCAATCAGTGCATGATCAGCACGTGATCAGTGCATGATCAGTCACGTGATCAGTGCATGATCAGCCACGTCAGTGCATGATCAGCCACGTGATCAGTGCATGATAGCACGTGATCAGTGCATGATCAGTTACGTGATCAGTGTATGATCAGCCACGTGATCAGTGCATGGTCAGACACGTGACAGTGTATGATCAGCCACGTGATCAGTGCATGATATCACGTGATCAGTGCATGATCATCACGTGATCAGTGTATGATCAGCCACGTGAACAGTGCATGCTCAGTCACGTGATCAGGGCCTGCTGAGCTGCGTGATTACTGTCTGCTCATCTGCTTGACAATTGCCAGCTGAGCTGCACGATTCCTGCCTGTCATCTGCTTGACAATTGCCAGCTGTGCTGCGTAATTCCTGCCTGCTCAGCTGCTTGATTATTGCCAGCTGAGCAGCATGATTCCTCACAGCTGAGTTCCATGATTATTGCCTGCTGACTGTTTGATTCGTGCCTACTCAGCTCTTTGTTTATTGCCTCCAGAGGCACATGATCAGTGTATGATAGCAAACATGATCAGTGCATGATCAGTCACATGATCAGCGCCATTAAGTCACGTGATCACTACATGATAGTCATGATCAGTCCATGCTCAGTCAGGTATCAGTGCATGATCAGCCACGTGATCAGTGCATGTGATCAGCAAAGTGATCAGTGCATGATAGCCACGTGATCAGTGCATGATCAGTCACGTGATCAGTGCATGATCAGTCAGTGATCAGTGCATGATCAGCCACGTGATCAGTGCATGATCAGTCACCTGATCAGTGTATGATCAGTCACGTGACCAGTACATGGTAGCTACATGATCATTGCATGATCAGCCACGTGATCAGTGCATGATAGCACGTGATCAGTGCATGATCAGTCACGTGATCAGTGCATGATCAGTCACGTGACAGTGCATGATCAGCCACGTGATCAGTGCATGATCAGCCACGTGATCAGTGCATGATCAGCCACGTGATCAGTGCATGATCAGTCACGTGATCAGTGCATGATCAGCCACGTGATCAGTGCATGATAGCCACGTGATGTGCAGTCAGCCCGTGATCAGTGCATGATAGCCACGTGATCAGTGCATGATCAGTCACGTGATCAGTGCATGATCAGTCACGTGATCAGTGCATGATCAGTCACGTGATCAGTGCATGATCAGTGCGTGATCAGTGCATGATCAGTCCTGCAGTGTCAGTACATGGTAGCTCGTGATCAGTGCATGATCAGCCGTGATCAGTGCATGATAGCCATGATCAGTGCATGATCATCCGTGATCAGTGCATGATCAGCCACGTGATCAGTGCATGATCAGCCACGTGATCAGTGCATGATCAGTCACGTGATCAGTGCATGATGAATTGCCATCGTGAAGTGCATGATCAGCCACGTGATCAGTGCATGATAGTCACGTGATCAGTGCATGATCAGCCACGTGATCAGTGCATGATCAGCCATGATCAGTGCATGATCAGTTCGTGATCAGTGCATGATCATTCGTGATCAGTGCATGATCAGCCACGTGATCAGTGCATGATCAACCGATGAGCAGTGCATGATCAGCCACGTGATCAGTGCATGACATCACGTGATCAGTGCATGATCAGCCGTGATCAGTGCATGATCAGTCACGTGATCAGTGCATGATCAGCCACGTGATCAGTGCATGATCAGTCACGTGATCATGTGTGATCAGCCGTGATCAGTGCATGATCAGCCACGTGATCAGTGCATGATCAATTCGTGATCAGTGCATGATCAGTCACGTGACAGTACATGTAGCTACGTGATCGTGCATGATCAGCCACAGTCAGTGCATGATAGCCACGTGATCAGTGCATGATAGCCACGTGATCAGTGCATGATCAGTCACCCAGCAATCAGTGCATGATCAGCCACGTGATCAGTGCATGATCAGCCACGTGATCAGTGCATGATCAGCCACGTGATCAGTGCATGATCAGCCACGTGATCAGTGCCATGGTCACGTGATCAGTGCATGATCAGTCACGTGATCAGTGCATGATCAGACGTGATCAGTGCATGATCAGCCACGTGATCAGTGTGATCAGCCACGTGATCAGTGCATGATCAGCCACGTGATCAGTGCATGATCAGCCACGTGATCAGTGCATGATCAGCCACGTGATCAGTGCATGATCAGTCACGTGATCAGTGCATGATCAGCCACGTGATCAGTGCATGATCAGCCACGTGATCAGTGCATGATCAGTCACGTGATCAGTGCATGATCAGCCACGTGATCAGTGCATGATCAGCCACGTGATCAGTGCATGATAGCCACGTGATCAGTGCATGATCAGTCACGTGATCAGTGCATGATCAGTCACGTGATCAGTGCATGATCAGCCACGTGATCAGTGCATGATCAGCCACGTGATCAGTGCATGATCAGCCACGTGATCAGTGCATGATCAGTCACGTGATCAGTGCATGATCAGCTCGTGATCAGTGCATGATCAGTCACGTGTCAGTGCATGATAGCCACGTGATCAGTGCATGATCAGATCCACGTGATCAGTGCATGATCAGCCACGTGATCAGTGCATGATCAGCCACGTGATCAGTATGATCAGTCACGTGATCAGTGCATGATCAGCCACGTGATCAGTGCATGATCAGCCACGTGATCAGTGCATGATCAGTCACGTGATCAGTGCATGATCAGCCACGTGATCAGTGCATGATCAGCCACGTGATCAGTGCATGATCAGTCACGTGATCAGTGCATGATCAGCCACGTGATCAGTGCATGATCAGACACGTGAACAGTGTATGATCAGCCACGTGATCAGTGCATGATATCCAAGTGATCAGTGCATGATCAGTCACGTGATCAGTGTATGATCAGCCACGTGAACAGTGCATGCTCAGTCACGTGATCAGGGCCTGCTGAGCTGCGTGATTACTGTCTGCTCATCTGCTTGACAATTGCCAGCTGAGCTGCACGATTCCTGCCTGTCATCTGCTTGACAATGCCAGCTGTGCTGCGTAATTCCTGCCTGCTCAGCTGCTTGATTATTGCCAGCTGAGCAGCATGATTCCTCACAGCTGAGTTCCATGATTATTGCCTGCTGACTGTTTGATTCGTGCCTACTCAGCTCTTTGTTTATTGCCTCCAGAGGCACATGATCAGTGTATGATAGCAAACATGATCAGCGCATGATCAGTCACATGATCAGCATGATAGTCACGTGATCACTGCATGATAGTCATGTGATCAGTCCATGCTCAGTCACGTATCAGTGCATGATCCCACGTGATCAGTGCATGATCTGTCACGATTAGTGTGATCATCCACGTGATCAGTGCATGAGTCAGTCATGATCAGTGCATGATATAGACGTGATCAGTGCATGATCAGTCACGTGATCAGTGCATGATAGCCACGTGATCAGTGCATGATCAGTCACCTGATCAGTGCATGATAGTCACGTGATCAGTGCATGATAGCCATGATCAGTGCATGATCAGCCACGTGATCAGTGCATGATAGCCGTGATCAGTGCATGATCAGTCACGTGATCAGTGCATGATCAGCCACGTGATCAGTGCATGATAGCCACGTGATCAGTGCATGATCAGCCACGTGATCAGTGCATGATAGCCACGTGATGTGTCATGATCGTGAGCCAGTGCATGATCAGCGTGATCAGTGCATGCAGACACGTGATCAGTGCATGATCAGCCATGATCAGTGCATGATCAGCCACGTGATCAGTGCATGATCAGCCACGTGATCAGTGCATGATAGCACGTGATCAGTGCATGATCAGCCGTGATCAGTGCATGATCAGTCACGTGATCAGTGCATGATCAGCCACGTGATCAGTGCATGATCAGCCACGTGATCAGTGCATGATCAGCCACGTGATCAGTGCATGATAGCCACGTGATCAGTGCATGATCACGTGACAGTGCATGATCAGCCACGTGATCAGTGCATGATAGTCACGTGATCAGTGTGTGATCAGCCACGTGATCAGTGCATGATCAGCCACGTGATCAGTGCATGAGAGCCACGTGATCAGTGCATGATCATGCAGTCCAGTGTGCTGATCATCCACGTGATCAGTGCATGATGAGCCACGTGATCAGTGCAGGATCAGTCGTGATCAGTGCATGATCAGTCACGTGACCAGTACATGGTTGCTACGTGATCGTTGCATGATCAGCCGTGAGCAGAGCATGATAGCCACGTGATCAGTGCATGATCAGTCACGTGATCAGTACATGATCAGTCACGTGAACAGTGCATGATCATTTACGTGATCTTTGCATGATCATTCACGTTACCAGTATATGGTTGCTACGTGATCATTCCATGACGAGCCACGTGAGCAGTGCATGATAGCCACGTGATGTGTGCATGAGTTACGTGAGCAGAGTATGATCAGCCACGTGATCAGTGCATGAGTGCCACGTGATCAGTGCATGATATGTCACGTGACAGGTGTGTGATCAGCCACGTGAACAGTGCATGTTCAGCCACGTGATCAGTGCATGATAGCCACGTGATCAGTGCATGATCAGTTACGTGAGCAGTGTATGATCAGCCACGTGATCAGTGCATGGTCAGACACGTGAACAGTGTATGATCAGCCACGTGATCAGTGCATGATATCCAAGTGATCAGTGCATGATCATCACGTGATCAGTGTATGATCAGCCACGTGAACAGTGCATGCTCAGTCACGTGATCTGGGCCTGCTGAGCTGCGTGATTACTGTCTGCTCATCTGCTTGACAATTGCCAGCTGAGCTGCACGATTCCTGCCTGTCATCTGCTTGACAATTGCCAGCTGTGCTGCGTAATTCCTGCCTGCTCAGCTGCTTGATTATTGCCAGCTGAGCAGCATGATTCCTCACACCTGAGTTCCATGATTATTGCCTGCTGACTGTTTGATTCGTGCCTACTCAGCTCTTTGTTTATTGCCTCCAGAGGCACATGATCAGTGTATGATAGCAAACATGATCAGCGCATGATCAGTCACATGATCAGCGCCATTAAGTCACGTGATCACTGCATGATAGTCATGTGATCAGTCCATGCTCAGTCACGGTATCAGTGCATGATCAGCCACGTGATCAGTGCATGATCTGTCACAAGATTAGTGTATGATCATCCACGTGATCAGTGCATGGGCAGTCATGTGATCAGTGCATGATATAGACGTGATCAGTGCATGATCAGTCTCGTGATCAGTGCATGATAGCCACGTGATCAGTGCATGATCAGTCACCTGATGGGTGTATGATCATTCACGTGACCTGTATGGTAGCTACATGATCATTGCATGATCAGCCACGTGAGTAGTGCATGATAGCCACGTGATCAGTGCATGATCAGTCACGTGATCAGTGCATGATCAGTCATGTGACCAGTACATGTAGCTGCGTGATCATGGCATGATCAGCCACGTGATCAGTGCATGATAGCCACGTGATCAGTGCATGATCAGTCACGTGATCAGTGCATGATCAGTCACGTGATCAGTGCATGATCAGCCACGTGATCAGTGCATGATCAGTCACGTGATCAGTGTATGTCAGCCACGTGATCAGTGCATGATAGCCACGTGATCAGTGCATGATCAGTCACGTGATCAGTGCATGATCAGTCACGTGATCAGTGCATGATCAGACACGTGATCAGTGCATGATCAGTCACGTGATCAGTGCATGATCAATTACGTGATCAGTGCATGATCAGTCACGTGATCAGTACATGATAGCTACGTGGTCAGTGCATGATCAGCCACGTGATTGCATGATAGCACGTGGTCAGTGCGCAGTAGCCACGTGATCAGTGCATGATCAGTCATGTGATACAGTGTGTGATCAGCCACGTGATCAGTGCATGATCTGCAAGATCAGTGCATGATCATCACGTGATCAGTGGCCAGCTGTGCTCGTAATTCCTGCCTGATCAGCTGCTTGATTATTGCAGCTGATCAGCATGATTCCTCACATCTGTGTTCATGATTATTGCCTGCTGACCACACGTTCGTGCCTACTCAGCTCTTTTATTGCCTCCAGAGGCACATGATCAGTATATGATAGCAAACATGATCAGCATGATCAGTCACGTGATCAGTGCATGATGTAGTCACGTGATGATGACAGTCATGTGATCAGTCCATGCTCATCAGTATCAGTGCATGATAGCCGTGATCAGTGTGCATGATCTTCTCACAGATTGTGTGTATGATCATCCGTGATCAGTGCATGATCAGTGTGATCAGTGCATGATATAGACCGTGATCAGTGCATGATCAGTCTCGTGATCAGTGCATGATAAGCCACGTGATCAGTGCATGATCATCACCACATTGATCCTTGTGATCGTCCGCATGTTGCCATGTGCTTCGCAGTCATTGCATGATCAGCACGTGATAGTGCATGATAGCCGTGATCACACCATGATCAGTCACGTGATCAGTGCATGATCAGTCATGTGACCAGTACATGGTAGCTGCGTGATCAGTGCATGTCACCCGTGATCAGTGCATGATAGCCACGTGATCAGTGCATGATCGACACGTGATCAGTGCATGATCAGTCACGTGATCAGTGCATGATCAGCCACGTGATCAGTGCATGATCAGTCACGTGATCAGTGCATGAGTCAGCATGTGATCAGTGCATGATCAGTCAGTGATCAGTGCATGATCAGCCACGTGATCAGTAGTGATCAGTGCATGATCAGCCACGTGATCAGTGCATAATCAGTCACGTGATCAGTGCATGATCAGTCACGTGATCAGTGCATGATAGCCACGTGATCATTGCATGATCATACGTGATCAGTGCATGATAAGCACGTGATCAGTGCATGATCAGCCACGTGATCAGTGCATGATCAGTCATGATCAGTGCATGATCAGCCACGTGATCAGTGCATGATAGCCACGTGATCAGTGCATGATCAGCCACGTGATCAGTGCATGATATAGATGTGAACAGTGCATGACCAGTCTCGTGATCGGTGCATGATAACCATGTGATCAGTGCATGACAGCCACGTGATCAGTGCATGATAGCCACGTGAATCAGTGCATGATCAGTCACGTGATACATGTGTGATCAGCCACGTGATCAGTGCATCATGAGCCACGTGATCAGTGCAGGATCAATTACGTGATCAGTGCATGATCAGTCACGTGACCAGTTCATGGTTGCTACGTGATCGTTGCATGATCAGCGTGAGCAGAGCATGATAGCCACGTGGTCAGTGCATGATCAGTCACGTGATCAGTACATGATCAGTCACGTGAACAGTGCATGATCATACGTGATCTTTGCATGATCAGTCACGTACCAGTATATGGTTGCTACGTGATCATTCCATGATCACGTGAGCAGTGCATGATAGCCACGTGATGTGTGCATGATTCGTGAGCAGAGTATGATCAGCCACGTGATCAGTGCATGAGTGCCACGTGATCAGTGCATGATATGTCACGTGACGGTGTGTGATCAGCGTGAACAGTGCATGTTCAGCCGTGATCAGTGCATGATAGCCACGTGATCAGTGCATGATCAGTTACGTGAGCAGTGTATGATCAGCCACGTGATCAGTGCATGGTCAGACACGTGAACAGTGTATGATCAGCCACGTGATCAGTGCATGATATCCAAGTGATCAGTGCATGATCATCACGTGATCAGTGTATGATCAGCCACGTGAACAGTGCATGCTCAGTCACATGATCTGGGCCTGCTGAGCTACGTGATTACTGTCTGCTCATCTGCTTGACAATTGCCAGCTGAGCTGCACGATTCCTGCCTGTCATCTGCTTGACAATTGCCAGCTGTGCTGCGTAATTCCTGCCTGCTCAGCTGCTTGATTATTGCCAGCTGAGCAGCATGATTCCTCACACCTGAGTTCCATGATTATTGCCTGCTGACTGTTTGATTCGTGCCTACTCAGCTCTTTGTTTATTGCCTCCAGAGGCACATGATCAGTGTATGATAGCAAACATGATCAGCGCATGATCAGTCACATGATCAGCGCCATTAAGTCACGTGATCACTACATGATAGTCATGTGATCAGTCCATGCTCAGTCACGGTATCAGTGCATGATCAGCCACGTGATCAGTGCATGATCTGTCACAAGATTAGTGTATGATCATCCACGTGATCAGTGCATGGGCAGTCATGTGATCAGTGCATGATATGACGTGATCAGTGCATGACCAGTCTCGTGATCCGTGCATGATAGCCACGTGATAAGTGCATGATCAGTCACCTGATGGGTGTATGATCATTCACGTGACCTGCATGGTAGCTACGTGAACATTGCATGATCAGCCACGTGAGTAGTTCATGATAGCCACGTGATCAGTGCGATCAGTCGTGATCAGTGCATGATCATCATGTGACCAGTACATGGTAGCTGCGTGATCATGGCATGATCAGCCACGTGAGCAGTGCATGATAGCCACGTGATCAGTGCATGATCAGCTCACGGATCAGTGCATGATCAGTCCACGTGATCAGTGCATGATCAGTCACGTGATCAGTGCATGACCAGTCACGTGATCAGTGTATCAGCCACGTGATCAGTGCATGATAGCCGTGATCAGTGCATGATCAGTCATGTGATCATGCCGATCAGTGTGTGATCAGTGTATGATCAGCCACGTGATCAGTGCATGATCAGCCACGTGATCAGTGCATGATCAATTACGTGATCAGTGCATGATCATTCACGTGCCAGTATATGGTAATGGTGATCAGTTGCCTGATAAGCCACGTGATCAGTGCATGATAGCCGTGTCAGTATGATGCCACGTGATCAGTGCATGATAAGTCATGTGATACGTGTGTGATCAGCCACGTGATCAGTGCATGATATCCATGATCAGTGCATGACAGCCACGTGATCAGTGCATGATGCCACGGGATCAGTGCGATCAGTCCGTGAGCACGTGTGTGATCAGCCACGTGATCAGTGCATGATGAGCCACGTGATCAGTGCAGGATCAGTCGTGATCAGTGCATGATCAGTCACGTGACCAGTACATGATGATCATAGCTGTGATGGTGCATGATCAGCCATGAGCAGAGCATGATAGCTACGTCGTCAGTGCATGATCAGTCACGTGATCAGTACATGATCAGACACGTGAACAGTGCATGCTCAGTCACGTGATCAGGGCCTGCTGAGCTGCGTGATTACTGTCTGCTCATCTGCTTGACAATTGCCAGCTGAGCTGCACGATTCCTGCCTCATCTGCTTGACAATTGCCAGCTGTGCTGCGTAATTCCTGCCTGCTCAGCTGCTTGATTATTGCCAGCTGAGCAGCATGATTCCTCACATCTGAGTTCCATGATTATTGCCTGCTGACTGTTTGATTCGTGCCAACTCAGCTCTTTGTTTATGCCTCCAGAGGCACATGATCAGTGTATGATAGCAAACATGATCAGCGCATGATCAGTCACATGATCAGCGCCATTAAGTCACGTGATCACTACATGATAGTCATGTGATCAGTCCATGCTCAGTCACGGTATCAGTGCATGATCAGCCACGTGATCAGTGCATGATCTGTCAGATTAGTGTATGATCATCCACGTGATCAGTGCATGGGCAGTCATGTGATCAGTGCATGATATAGACGTGAACAGTGCATGATCAGTCTCGTGATCAGTGCATGATAGCCACGTGATCAGTGCTTGATCAGTCACCTGATGGGTGTATGATCATTCACGAGACTGTACATGGTAGCTACATGATCATTGCATGATCAGCCACGTGAGTAGTTCATGATAGCCACGTGATGTGCATGATCAGTCACGTGATCAGTGCATGATCAGTCATGATCCAGTACATGGTATGCGTGATCATGGCATGATCAGCCACGTGCAGTGCATGCTTCATAGTGATCAGTCACGATAGTCAGTCTGAGATCAGTGCATGATCAGTCACGTGATCAGTGCATGATCAGCCACGAGATCAGTGCATGATCAGTCACGTGATCAGTGCATGATCAGCCACGTGATCAGTGCATGACCAGGCACGTGATCAGTGTATGTCCAGCCACGTGATCAGTGCGTAGTCAGTGCATGATCAGCCACGTGATCAGTGCATGATCAATTACGTGCTCAGTGCATGATCAGTTACCTGACCAGTACAAGGTAGCCACGTCATTGCCTGATAAGCCACGTGATCAGTGCATGATAGCCACGTGATCAGTGCATGATAGCCACGTGATCAGTGCATGATCAGTCATGTGATACGTGTGTGATCAGCCACATGATCAGTGCATGATATCCACGTGATCAGTGCATGACAGCCACGTGATCAGTGCATGACCACGCGGGATCAGTGCATGATCAGTCACGTGATACATGTGTGATCAGCCACGTGATCAGTGCATGATGAGCCACGTGATCAGTGCAGGATCAATTACGTGATCAGTGCATGATCAGTCACGTGACCAGTACATGGTTGCTACGTGATCGTTGCATGATCAGCCATGTGAGCAGAGCATGATAGCCACGTGGTCAGTGCATGATCAGTCACGTGATCAGTACATGATCAGTCGCGTGAACAGTGCATGATCATTCGTGATCTTTGCATGATCAGTCACGTTACCAGTATGGTTGCTACGTGATCATTCCATGACGAGCCACGTGAGCAGTGCATGATAGCCATGTGATGTGTGCATGAGTTACGTGAAGAGTATGATCAGCCACGTGATCAGTGCATGAGTGCCACGTGATCAGTGCATGATATGTCACGTGACAGGTGTGTGATCAGCCACGTGAACAGTGCATGTTCAGCCACGTGATCAGTGCATGATAGCCACGTGATCAGTGCATGATCAGTTACGTGAGCAGTGTATGATCAGCCACGTGATCAGTGCATGGTCAGACACGTGAACAGTGTATGATCCACGTGATCAGTGCATGATATCCAAGTGATCAGTGCATGATCATCACGTGGTCAGTGTATGATCAGCCACGTGAACAGTACATGCTCAGTCACGTGATCTGGGCCTGCTGAGCTGCGTGATTACTGTCTGCTCATCTGCTTGACAATTGCCACCTGAGCTGCACGATTCCTGCCTGTCATCTGCTTGACAATTGCCAGCTGTGCTGTGTTCCTGCCTGCTCAGCTGCTTGATTATTGCCAGCTGAGCAGCATGATTCCTCACACCTGAGTTCCATGATTATTGCCTGCTGACTGTTTGATTCGTGCCTACTCAGCTCTTTGTTTATTGCCTCCAGAGGCACATGATCAGTGTATGATAGCAAACATGATCAGCGCATGATCAGTCACATGATCAGCGCCATTAAGTCACGTGATCACTACATGATAGTCATGTGATCAGTCCATGCTCAGTCACGGTATCAGTGCATGATCAGCCACGTGATCAGTGCATGATCTGTCACAAGATTAGTGTATGATCATCCACGTGATCAGTGCACATGCAGTCATGTGATCAGTGCATGATATAGACGTGATCAGTGCATGATCAGTCTAGTGATCCGTGCATGATAGCCACGTGATAAGTGCATGATCAGTCACCTGATGGGTGTATGATCATTCACGTGACCTGTACATGGTAGCTACATGATCATTGCATGATCAGCCACGTGAGTAGTGCATGACAGGCACGTGATCACTGCATGATCAGTCACGTGATCAGTGCATGATCAGTCATGTGACCAGTACATGTTAGCTGCGTGATCATGGCATGATCAGCCACGTGATCAGTGCATGATAGCCACGTGATCAGTGCATGAACAGACACGAGATCAGTGCATGATCAGTCACGTGATCAGTGCATGATCAGCCACGTGATCAGTGCATGACCAGGCACGTGATCAGTGTATGTCCAGCCAAGTGATCAGTGCATGATAGCCACGTGATCAGTGCATGATCAGTCATGTGTCAGTGCATGATCAGTTATGTGATCAGTGTATGATCAGCCACGTGATCAGTGCATGATCCAGCCACGTGATCAGTGCATGATCAATTACGTGCTCAGTGCATGATCAGTCACGTGACCAGTACATGGTCAGCTACGTGATCAGTGCATGATCAGCCACGTGATCAGTGCATGATAACCACGTGATCAGTGCATGATAGCCACGTGATCAGTGCATGATCAGTCATGTGATACGTGTGTGATCAGCCACATGATCAGTGCATGATATCCACGTGATCAGTGCATGATCAGCCACGTGATCAGTGCATGAGTGCCACGTGATCAGTGCATGATCAGTCACGTGACACATGTGTGATCAGCCACGTGATCAGTGCATGATCAGCCACGTGATCAGTGCAGGATCAGTTACGTGATCAGTGCATGATCAGTCACGTGATCAGTGCATGGTTGCAGCACAGTCGTTGCATGATCAGCCACGTGATCAGTGCATGATAGCTACGTGGTCAGTGCATGATCAGTCACGTGATCAGTATATGATCAGCCACGTGAACAGTGCATGCTCAGTCACGTGATCTGGGCCTGCTGAGCTGCGTGATTACTGTCTGCTCATCTGCTTGACAATTGCCAGCTGAGCTGCACGATTCCTGCCTGTCATCTGCTTGACAATTGCCAGCTGTGCTGAGTAATTCCTGCCTGCTCAGCTGCTTGATTATTGCCAGCTGAGCAGCATGATTCCTCACATCTGTGTTCCATGATTATTGCCTGCTGACTGTTTGATTCGTGCCTACTCAGCTCTTTGTTTATTGCCTCCAGAGGCACATGATCAGTGTATGATAGCAAACATGATCAGCGCATGATCAGTCACATGATCAGCGCCATTAAGTCACGTGATCACTACATGATAGTCATGTGATCAGTCCATGCTCAGTCACGGTATCAGTGCATGATCAGCCACGTGATCAGTGCATGATCTGTCACAAGATTAGTGTATGATCATCCACGTGATCAGTGCACGGGCAGTCATGTGATCAGTGCATGATATAGACGTGAACAGTGCATGACCAGTCTCGTGATCCGTGCATGATAGCCACGTGATCAGTGCATGATCAGTCACCTGATGGGTGTATGATCATTCACGTGACCTGTACATGGTAGCTACATGATCATTGCATGATCAGCCACGTGAGTAGTTCATGATAGCCACGTGATCACTGCATGATCAGTCACGTGATCAGTGCATGATCAGTCATGTGACCAGTACATGGTAGCTGGGTGATCATGGCATGATCAGCCACGTGAGCAGTGCATGATAGCCACGTGATCAGTGCATGATCAGTCACGTGATCAGTGCATGATCAGTCCGTGATCAGTGCATGATCAGACACGAGATCAGTGCATGATCAGCCACGTGATCAGTGCATGATCAGCCACGTGATCAGTGCATGACCAGGCACGTGATCAGTGTATGTCCAGCCACGTGATCAGTGCGTGATCAGTGCATGATCAGCCACATGATCAGTGCATGATCAATTACGTGCTCAGTGCATGATCAGTTACCTGACCAGTACAAGGTAGCTACGTGATCATTGCCTGATCAGCCACGTGATCCATGATAGCCACGTGATCAGTGCATGATAGCCACGTGATCAGTGCATGATCAGTCATGTGATCAGTGTGTGATCAGCCACGTGATCAGTGCATGATATCCACGTGATCAGTGCATGACAGCCACGTGATCAGTGCATGAGAGCCACGTGATCAGTGCATGATCAGTACGTGATACATGTGATCAGCCACGTGATCAGTGCATGATGAGCCACGTGATCAGTGCAGGATCAATTACGTGATCAGTGCATGATCAGTCACGTGACCAGTACATGGTTGCTACGTGATCGTTGCATGATCAGCCACGTGAGCAGAGCATGATAGCCACGTGGTCAGTGCATGATCAGTCACGTGATCAGTACATGATCAGTCGTGAACAGTGCATGATCATTACGTGATCTTTGCATGATCAGTCACGTTACCAGTATATGGTTGCTACGTGATCATTCCATGACCAGCCGTGAGCAGTGCATGATAGCCACGTGATGTGTGCGCCGTTACGTGAGCAGTATGATCAGCCACGTGATCAGTGCATGAGTGCCACGTGATCAGTGCATGATATGTCAGTGACAGGTGTGATCAGCCACGTGAACGGTGCATGATTCAGCCGTGATCAGTGCATGATAGCCGTGATAAGTGCATGAAGTTACGTGATGTATGATCAGCCACGTGATCAGTGCATGGTCAGACACGTGAACAGTGTATGATCAGCTACGTGATCAGTGCATGATATCCAGTGATCAGTACATGATCATCGTGATCAGTGTGTGATCAGCCACGTGACAGTGCATGCTCAGTCACGTGATCTGGGCCTGCTGAGCTGCGTGATTACTGTCTGCTCATCTGCTTGACAATTGCCAGCTGAGCTGCCGCGATTCCCTGCTCGTACAAGCCGTTTGTACGCAGCTGAGCAGCGCATGTTCCTCACCTGAGTTCCATGATTATTGCCTGCTGACTGTTTGATTCGTGCCTACTCAGCTCTTTGTTTATTGCCTCCAGAGGCACGCAGATCAGTGTATGATAAACACGGTCAGCCACATGATCAGTCACATGATCAGTGCAGCCAAGTCACGTGATCACTACATGATCAGTCATGTGTCAGTGCCATGCTCAGTCACGGTATCAGTGCATGATCAGCCACGTGATCAGTACATGATCTGTCCACGGATCAGTGTATGATCATTCACGTGATCAGTGCATGAGCAGTCATGTGATCAGTGCATGTATAGATGTGAACAGTGCATGACCAGTCTCGTGATCGGTGCATGCACAGTCATGTGATCAGTGCATGATCAGCCACGTGATCAGTGCATGATCAGCCACGGGATCAGTGCATGATCAGTCACGTGATACATGTGTGAACAGCCACGTGATCAGTGCATGATGAGCCACGTGATCAGTGCATGATCAGTCACGTGATCAGTACATGATCAGTCACGTGACCAGTGCATGGTTGCACCACGTGAACAGTGCATGATCAGCCACGTGATCAGTGCATGATAGCCACGTGATCAGTGCATGATCAGTCACGTGAGCAGTGTATGATCAGCCACGTGATCAGTGCATGGTCAGACACGTGAACAGTGTATGATCAGCCACGTGATCAGTGCATGATATCCAAGTGATCAGTGCATGATCATCACGTGGTCAGTGTATGATCAGCCACGTGAACAGTACATGCTCAGTCACGTGATCTGGGCCTGCTGAGCTGCGTGATTACTGTCTGCTCATCTGCTTGACAATTGCCAGCTGAGCTGCACGATTCCTGCCTGTCATCTGCTTGACAATTGCCAGCTGTGCTGCGTAATTCCTGCCTGCTGCTGCTTGATTATGCCAGCTGAGCAGCATGATTCACACCTGAGTTCCATGATTATTTCCTGCTGACTGTTTGATTCGTGCCTACTCAGCTCTTTGTTTATTGCCTCCAGAGGCACATGATCAATGTATGATAGCAAACATGATCAGCGCATGATCAGTCACATGATCAGCGCCATTAAGTCACGTGATCACTACATGATAGTCATGTGATCAGTCCATGCTCAGTCACGGTATCAGTGCATGATCAGCCACGTGATCAGTGCATGATCTGTCACAAGATTAGTGTATGATCATCCGTGATCAGTGCAGGCCGTCATGTGATCAGTGCATGATATAGACGTGAACAGTGCATGACCAGTCTCAGTGATCAGTGCATGATAGCCACGTGATAAGTGCATGATCAGTCACCTGATGGGTGTATGATCATTCACGTGACCTGTATGGTAGCTACATGAACATTGCATGATCAGCCACGTGAGTAGTTCATGATAGCCACGTGATCACTGCATGATCAGTCACGTGATCAGTGCATGATCAGTCATGTGACCAGTACATGGTAGCTGCGTGATCATGGCATGATCAGCCACGTGAGTCAGTGCATGATAGCCACGTGATCAGTGCATGATCAGACAGAGATCAGTGCATGATCAGTCACGTGATCAGTGCATGATCAGCCACGTGATCAGTGCATGACCAGGCACGTGATCAGTGTATGTCCAGCCAAGTGATCAGTGCATGATACATGATCATGCATGATCAGTCATGTGATCAGTGCATGATCAGTTATGTGATCAGTGTATGATCAGCCACGTGATCAGTGCATGAGTCAGCCACGCAGGTGATGCATGATCAATTCGATCAGTGCATGATCAGTTACGTGACCAGTATATGCAGTAGCCACGTGATCATTGCCTGATAAACCACGTGATCAGTGCATGATAGCCACGTGATCAGTGCATGATAGCACGTGATCAGTGCATGATCAGTCATGTGATACGTGTGTGATCAGCCACGTGATCAGTGCATGATCCCGTGATCAGTGCATGCAGCCACGTGATCAGTGCATGAGAGCCACGGGATCAGTGCATGATCAGTCACGTGAACATGTGTGATCAACCACGTGATCAGTGCATGATGAGCCACGTGATCAGTGCAGGATCAATTACGTGATCAGTGCATGATCAGTCACGTGACCAGTACATGGTCAGCACGTGATCGGTGCATGATCAGCCACGTGATCAGTGCATGATAGCCACGTCGTCAGTGCATGATCAGTCACGTGATCAGTACATGATCAGACACGTGAACAGTGCCTGCTCAGTCACGTGATCTGGGCCTGCTGAGCTGCGTGATTACTGTCTGCTCATCTGCTTGACAATTGCCAGCTGAGCTGCACGATTCCTGCCTGTCATCTGCTTGACAATTGCCAGCTGTGCTGCGTAATTCCTGCCTAGCTGCTTGATTATTGCCAGCTGAGCAGCATGATTCCTCACATCTGTGTTCCATGATTATTGCCTGCTGACTGTTTGATTCGTGCCTACTCAGCTCTTTGTTTATTGCCTCCAGAGGCACATGATCAGTGTATGATAGCAAACATGATCAGCGCATGATCAGTCACATGATCAGCGCCATTAAGTCACGTGATCACTACATGATAGTCATGTGATCAGTCCATGCTCAGTCACGGTATCAGTGCATGATCAGCCACGTGATCAGTGCATGATCTGTCACATGATTAGTGTATGATCATCCACGTGATCAGTGCATGGGCAGTCATGTGATCAGTGCATGATATAGACGTGATCAGTGCATGATCAGTCTCGTGATCAGTGCATGATAGCCACGTGATCAGTGCATGATCAGTCACCTGATGGGTGTATGATCATTCACGTGACCTGTACATGGTAGCTACATGATCATTGCATGATCAGCCACGTGAGTAGTGCATGATAGCCACGTGATCACTGCATGATCAGTCACGTGATCAGTGCATGATCAGTCATGTGACCAGTACATGGTAGCTGCGTGACCATGGCATGTTCAGCCACGTGAGCAGTGCATGATAGCCACGTGATCAGTGCATGATCAGTCACGAGATCAGTGCATGATCAGTCCACGTGATCAGTGCATGATCAACGTGATCAGTGCATGATCAGCCACGTGATCAGTGCATGATCAGCCACGTGATCAGTGCATGATCAGTCACGTGATCAGTGCATGATCAGCCACGTGATCAGTGTGATCAGTGCATGATCAGCCACATGATCAGTGCATGATCAATTACGTGATCAGTGCATGATCAGTCACGTGACCAGTACATGGTAGCTACGTGATATTGCCTGATCAGCCACATGATCAGTGCATGATAGCCACGTGATCAGTGCATGATAGCCACGTGATCAGTGCATGATCAGTCAGTGATACGTGTGTGATCAGCCACGTGATCAGTGCATGATATCCACGTGATCAGTGCATGACAGCCACGTGATCAGTGCATGAGAACCACGGGATCAGTGCATGATCAGTCACGTGATACATGTCATGATCAGTACGTGATCAGTGCATGATGAGCCACGTGATCAGTGCAGGATCAATTACGTGATCAGTGCATGATCAGTCACGTGACCAGTACATGGTTGCTACGTGATCGTGCATGATCAGCCACGTGAGCAGTGCATGATAGCCACGTGGTCAGTGCATGATCAGTCACGTGATCAGTACATGATCAGTCACGTGAACAGTGCATGATCATTCACGTGATCTTTGCATGATCAGTCACGTTACCAGTATATGGTTGCTGTGATTGATCAGTTGACGATCCCACGTGAGCAGTGCATGATAGCCACGTGATGTGTGCATGATGTTTCGTGAGCAGAGTATGATCAGCCACGTGATCAGTGCATGAGTGCCACGTGATCAGTGCATGATATGTCACGTGACAGGTGTATGATCAGCCACGTGAACAGTGCATGTTCAGCACGTGATCAGTGCATGATAGCCACGTGATCAGTGCATGATCAGTTACGTGAGCAGTGTATGATCAGCCACGTGATCAGTGCATGATGATCAGTGTATGATCAGCCACGTGATCAGTGCATGATATCCAAGTGATCAGTACATGATCATCACGTGATCAGTGTATGATCAGCCACGTGAACAGTGCATGCTCAGTCACGTGATCTGGGCCAGCTGAGCTGCATGTCCTGCCTGCTCAGCTGCTTGATTGTGCCAGCTGATCGCGCAGTTCTCACACCTGAGTTCCATGATTATTGCCTGCTGACTGTTTGATTCGTGCCTACTCAGCTCTTTGTTTATTGCCTCAGAGGCACATGATCAGTGTATGATAGCAAACATGATCAGCGCATGATCAGTCACATGATCAGCGCCATTAAGTCACGTGATCACTACATGATAGTCATGATCAGTCATGCATAAGTCCGCGTATCAGTGCATGATCAGCCACGTGATCAGTGCATGATCTGTCACAAGATTAGTGTATGATCATCCACGTGATCAGTGCACGATCAGTCACAGATCAGTGCATGATATAGTCGTGAACAGTGCATGATCAGTCTCGTGATCAGTGCATGATATCCACGTGATCAGTGCATGATCAGCCGTGATCAGTGTAGGACAGCCACGTGATCAGTACATGTCAGTCACATGATACATGTGTGATCAGCCACGTGATCAGTGCATGATGAGCCACGTGATCAGTGCAGGATCAATTACGTGATCAGTGCATGATCAGTCACGTGACCAGTACATGGTTGCTACGTGATTGCATGATCAGCCACGTGAGCAGAGCATGATAGCCACGTGATCAGTGCATGATCAGTCACGTGATCAGTGCATGATCAGTCACGTGAACAGTGCATGATCATTCGTGATCTTTGCATGATCAGGCACGTGACCAGTATATGGTAGCTACGTGATCATTCCATGACGAGCCACGTGAGCAGTGCATGATAGCCACGTGATGTGTGCATGAGTTAAGTGAGCAGAGTATGATCAGCCACGTGATCAGTGCATGAGTGCCACGTGATCAGTGCATGATATGTCACGTGACAGGTGTGATCAGCCACGTGAACAGTGCATGTTCAGCCACGTGATCAGTGCATGATAGCCACGTGATCAGTGCATGATCAGTTACGTGAGCAGTGTATGATCAGCCACGTGATCAGTGCATGGTCAGACACGTGAGTGTATGATCAGCCACGTGATCAGTGCATGATATCCAAGTGATCAGTGCATGATCATCACGTGATCAGTGTATGATCAGCCACGTGAACAGTGCATGCTCAGTCACGTGATCTGGGCCTGCTGAGCTGCGTGATTACTGTCTGCTCATCTGCTTGACAATTGCCAGCTGAGCTGCACGATTCCTGCCTGTCATCTGCTTGACAATTGCCAGCTGTGCTGCGTAATTCCTACCTGCTCAGCTGCTTGATTATTGCCAGCTGAGCAGCATGATTCCTCACACCTGAGTTCCATGATTATTGCCTGCGGACTGTTTGATTCGTGCCTACTCAGCTCTTTGTTTATTGCCTCCAGAAGCACATGATCAGTGTATGATAGCAAACATGATCAGTGCATGATCAGTCACATGATCAGCACCATTAAGTCACGTGATCACTACAAGATAGTCATGTGATCAGTCCATGCTCAGTCACGTTTCAGTGCATGATCAGCCACGTGATCAGTGCATGATCTGTCACAAGATTAGTGTATGATCATCCACGTGATCAGTGCAAGTGCAGTCATGTAATCAGTGCATGATATAGACGTGATCAGTGCTTGATCAGTCTCGTGATCAGTGCATGATAGCCACGTGATCAGTGCATGATCAGTCACCTGATGGGTGTATGATCATTCACGTGACCTGTACATGGTAGCTACATGATCATTGCATGATCAGCCACGTGAGTAGTGCATGATAGCCACGTGATCACTGCATGATCAGTCACGTGATCAGTGCATGATCAGTCATGTGACCAGTACATGGTAGCTGCGTGATCATGGCATGATCAGCCACGTGAGCAGTGCATGTGCATACGTGATCAGTGCATGATCAGTCACGTGATCAGTGCATGATCAGTCACGTGTCAGGCATGATCATCCGTGACACATGTATGATCAGCCACGTGATCAGTGCATGATGAGCCACGTGATCAGTGCATGATCAGTTACGTGATCAGTGCATGATCAGTCCATGACCAGTACATGGTTGCTACGTGATCGTTGCATGATCAGCTATGTGAGCAGAGCATGATAGCCACGTGGTCAGTGCATGATCAGTCACGTGATCAGTACATGATCAGTCACGTGAACAGTGCATGATCATTTACGTGATCTTTGCATGATCAGTCACGTTACCAGTATATGGTTGCTACGTGATCATTCACGATGAGCCACGTGAGCAGTGCATGATAGCCACGTGATGTGCATGAGTTACGTGAGCAGAGTATGATCAGCCACGTGATCAGTGCATGAGTGCCACGTGATCAGTGCATGATATGTCACGTGACAGGTGTGTGATCAGCCACGTGAACAGTGCATGTTCAGCCACGTGATCAGTGCATGATAGCCACGTGATCAGTGCATGATCAGTTACGTGAGCAGTGTATGATCAGCCACGTGATCAGTGCATGGTCAGACATGTGAACAGGGTATGATCAGCCACGTGATCAGTGCATGATATCCAAGAGATCAGTGCATGATCATCACGTGATCAGTGTATGATCAGCCACGTGAACAGTGCATGCTCAGTCACATGATCTGGGCCTGCTGAGCTGCGTGATTACTGTCTGCTCATCTGCTTGACAATTGCCAGCTGAGCTGCACGATTCCTGCCTGTCATCTGCTTGACAATTGCCAGCTGTGCTGTGTAATTCCTGCCTGCTCAGCTGCTTGATTATTGCCAGCTGAGCAGCATGATTCCTCACACCTGAGTTCCATGATTATTGCCTGCTGACTGTTTGATTCGTGCCTACTCAGCTCTTTGTTTACCTCCAGAGGCACATGATCAGTGTATGATAGCAAACATGATCAGCGCATGATCAGTCACATGATCAGCGCCATTAAGTCACGTGATCACTACATGATAGTCATGTGATCAGTCCATGCTCAGTCATAGTATCAGTGCATGATCAGCCACGTGATCAGTGCATGATCTGTCACAAGATTAGTGTATGATCATCCACGTGATCAGTGCACGTGCAGTCATGTAATCAGTGCATGATATAGACGTGAACAGTGCTTGATCAGTCTCGTGATCAGTGCATGATAGCCACGTGATCAGTGCATGATCAGTCACCTGATAGGTGTATGATCATTCACGTGACCTGTACATGGTAGCTACATGATCATTGCATGATCAGCCACGTGATCAGTGCATAACCAGCCGTGATCAGTGTATGATCAGCCAAGTGATCAGTGCATGATCAGCCACGTGATCAGTGCATGATCAGTTATGTGATCAGTGTATGATCAGCCACGTGATCAGTGCATGATCAGCCACATGATCAGTGCATGATCAGTACGTGATGTCAGTGCGTGATCACATGACCAGTACGTGCAGCACGTGATCATTGCATGATCAGCCACGTGATCAGTGCATGATCAGCCACGTGATCAGTGCATGATAGCCGCGTGATCAGTGCATGATCAGTCATGTGATCAGTGATCAGCCACGTGATCAGTGCATGATATCCACGTGATCAGTGCATGACAGCCACGTGATCAGTGCATGAGAGCCACGGGATCAGTGCATGATCAGTCACGTGATCATGTGTGATCAGCCACGTGATCAGTGCATGATGAGCCACGTGATCAGTGCAGGATCAGTGTGATCAGTGCATGATCAGTCACGTGACCAGTACATGGTTGCTCGTGATCGTTGCATGATCAGCCACGTGAGCAGAGCATGATAGCCACGTGGTCAGTGCATGATCAGTCACGTGATCAGTACATGATCAGTCACGTGAACAGTGCATGATCATTTCGTGATCTTTGCATGATCAGTCACGTTACCAGTATATGGTTGCTCGTGATCATTCCATGCAGCCACGTGAGCAGTGCATGATAGCCACGTGATGTGTGCATGAGTTACGTGAGCAGAGTATGATCAGCCACGTGATCAGTGCATGAGTGCCACGTGATCAGTGCATGGTATGTCACGTGACAGGTGTGTGATCAGCCACGTGAACAGTGCATGTTCAGCCACGTGATCAGTGCATGATAGCCACGTGATCAGTGCATGATCAGTTACGTGAGCAGTGTATGATCAGCCACGTGATCAGTGCATGGTCAGACACGTGAACAGTGTATGATCAGCCACGTGATCAGTGCATGATATCCAAGTGATCAGTGCATGATCATCACGTGATCAGTGTATGATCAGCCACGTGAACAGTGCATGCTCAGTCACGTGATCTGGGCCTGCTGAGCTGCGTGATTACTGTCTGCTCATCTGCTTGACAATTGCCAGCTGAGCTGCACGATTCCAGCCTGTCATCTGCTTGACAATTGCCAGCTGTGCTGCGTAATTCCTGCCTGCTCAGCTGCTTGATTATGGTCAGCTGAGCAGCATGATTCCTCACACCTGTGTTCCATGATTATTGCCTGCTGACTGTTTGATTCGTGCCTACTCAGCTCTTTGTTTATTGCCTCCAGAGGCACATGATCAGTGTATGATAGCAAACATGATCAGCGCATGATCAGTCACATGATCAGCGCCATTAAGTCACGTGATCACTACATGATAGTCATGTGATCAGTCCATGCTCAGTCACGGTATCAGTGCATGATCAGCCACGTGATCAGTGCATGATCTGTCACATGATTAGTGTATGATCATCCACGTGATCAGTGCACGGGCGGTCATGTGATCAGTGCATGATATAGACGTGAACAGTGCATGACCAGTCTCGTGATCCGTGCATGATAGCCACGTGATCAGTGCATGATCAGTCACCTGATGGGTGTATGATCATTCACGTGACTGTACATGGTAGCTACATGATCATTGCATGATCAGCCACGTGTAGTTCATGATAGCCACGTGATCACTGCATGATCAGTCACGTGATCAGTGCATGATCAGTCATGTGACCAGTGCATGGTAGCTGCGTGATCATGGCATGATCAGCCACGTGAGCAGTGCATGATAGCCACGTGATCAGTGCATGATCAGACACGAGATCAGTGCATGATCAGTCACGTGATCAGTGCATGATCAGCCACGTGATCAGTGCATGATCAGCCACATGATCATTGCATGATCAATTACGTGATCAGTGCATTATCAGTCACGTGACCAGTACATGGTAGCTACGTGATCATTGCCTGATCAGCCACATGATCAGTGCATGATCATTACGTGATCAGTGCATGATCAGTCACGTGACCAGTACATGGTAGCTACGTGATCATTGCCTGATCAGCCAAATGATCAGTGCATGATAGCCACGTTATCAGTGCATGATAGCCACGTGATCAGTGCATGATCAGTCATGTGATACGTGTGTGATCATGCAGCCACGTGATCAGTGCATGATATCCACGTGATCAGTGCATGACAACCACGTGATCAGTGCATGATAGCCACGTGATCAGTGCATGATCAGTCACGTGATCATGTGTGATCAGCCACGTGATCAGTGCATGATGAGCCACGTGATCAGTGCAGGATCAATTCGTGATCAGTGCATGATCACTCACGTGACCAGTACATGGTTGCTACATCATTGCATGATCAGCCACGTGAGCAGTGCATGATAGCCACGTGGTCAGTGCATGATCAGTCACGTGATCAGTACATGATCAGTCACGTGAACAGTGCATGATCATTTACGTGATCTTTGCATGATCAGTCACGTTACCAGTATATGGTTGCTACGTGATCATTCCATGACGAGCCACGTGAGCAGTGCATGATAGCCACGTGATGTGGCATGAGTTACGTGAGCAGAGTATGATCAGCCACGTGATCAGTGCATGAGTGCCACGTGATCAGTGCATGATATGTCACGTGACAGGTGTGTGATCAGCCACGTGAACAGTGCATGTTCAGCCACGTGATCAGTGCATGATAGCCACGTGATCAGTGCATGATCAGTTACGTGAGCAGTGTATGATCAGCCACGTGATCAGTGCATGGTCAGACATGTGAACAGTGTATGATCAGCCATGTGATCAGTGCATGATATCCAAGTGATCAGTGCATGATGTCACGTGATCAGTGTATGATCAGCCACGTGAACAGTGCATGCTCAGTCACATGATCTGGGCCTGCTGAGCTGCGTGATTACTGTCTGCTCATCTGCTTGACAATTGCCAGCTGAGCTGCACGATTCCTGCCTGTCATCTGCTTGACAATGCCAGCTGTGCTGCGTAATTCCTGCCTGCTCAGCTGCTTGATTATTGCCAGCTGAGCAGCATGATTCCTCACACCTGAGTTCCATGATTATTGCCTGCTGACTGTTTGATTCGTGCCTACTCAGCTCTTTGTTTATTGCCTCCAGAGGCACATGATCAGTGTATGATAGCAAACATGATCAGCGCATGATCAGTCACATGATCAGCAGCCATTAAGTCACGTGATCACTACATGATAATCATGTGATCAGTCCATGCTCAGTCATGATATCAGTGCATGATCAGCCACGTGATCAGTGCATGATCTGTCACAAGATCAGTGTATGATCATCCACGTGATCAGTGCAAATGCAGTCATGTAATCAGTGCATGATATAGGCAGCAGACGTGATGATCAGTCTAGTGATCAGTGCATGATAGCCACGTGATCAGTGCATGATCAGTCCCTGATGGGTGTATGATCATTCACGTGACCTGTACATGGTAGCTACATGATCATTGCATGATCAGCCGTGATCAGTGCATGACCAGGCACGTGATCAGTGTATGTCCAGCCAAGTGATCAGTGCATGATCAGCCACGTGATCAGTGCATGATCAGTTATGTGATCAGTGTATGATCAGTGCGTGATCAGTATGATGTACATGATCAGTATGATCAGTTACGTGATCAGTGCATGATCAGTCACGTGACCAGTGCATGGTAGCCTACGTGATCACACCTGATCAGCCACATGATCGTGCATGATGCCGCGTGATCAGTGCATGATAGCCAGTGATCAGTGCATGATCAGTCATGTGATACGTGTGTGATCAGCCACGTGATCAGTGCATGATATCCACGTGATCAGTGCATGACAGCCACGTGATCAGTGCATGAGAGCCACGGGACCAGTGCATGATCAGTCACGTGATACAGTGTGATCAGCCACGTGATCAGTGCATGATGAGCCACGTGATCAGTGCAGGATCAATTACGTGATCAGTGCATGATCAGTCACGTGACCAGTACATGGTTGCTCGTGATGTTGCATGATCAGCCACGTGAGCAGCATGATGCCACGTGGTCAGTGCATGATCAGTCACGTGATCAGTACATGATCAGTCACGTGATCAGTGCATGATCATTTACGTGATCTTTGCATGATCAGTCACGTGACCAGTATATGGTTGCTACGTGATCATTCCATGACGAGCCACGTGAGCAGTGCATGATAGCCACGTGATGTGCATGAGTTACGTGTGCAGGTATGATCAGCCACGTGATCAGTGCATGATGCCACGTGATCAGTGCATGATATGTCACGTGACAGGTGTGTGATCAGCGTGAACATGCATGTTCAGCCACGTGATCAGTGCATGATAGCCACGTGATCAGTGCATGATCAGTTACGTGAGCAGTGTATGATGAGCCACGTGATCAGTGCATGGTCAGACACGTGAACAGTGTATGATCAGCCACGTGATCAGTGCATGATATCCAAGTGATCAGTGCATGATCATCACGTGATCAGTGTATGATCAGCCACGAGAACAGTGCCTGCTCAGTCACGTGATCTGGGCCTGCTGAGCTGCGTGATTACTGTCTGCTCATCTGCTTGACAATTGCCAGCTGAGCTGCACGATTCCTGCCTGTCATCTGCTTGACAATTGCCAGCTGTGCTGCGTAATTCCTGCCTGCTCAGCTGCTTGATTATTGCCAGCTGAGCAGCATGATTCCTCACACCTGAGTTCCATGATTATTGCCTGCTGACTGTTTGATTCGTGCCTACTCAGCTCTGTTTATTGCCTCCAGAGGCACATGATCAGTGTATGATAGCAAACATGATCAGCGCATGATCAGTCACATGATCAGCGCCATTAAGTCACGTGATCACTACATGATAGTCATGTGATCAGTCCATGCTCAGTCATGGTATCAGTGCATGATCAGCCACGTGATCAGTGCATGATCTGTCACAAGATTAGTGTATGATCATCACGTGATCAGTGCGGGCAGTCATGTAATCAGTGCATGATATAGACGTGAACAGTGCATGATCAGTCTCGTGATCAGTGCATGATAGCCACGTGATCAGTGCATGATCAGTCACCTGATGATCATTCACATGTGACCTGTACATCAGTAGCCCATGATCACATGATCAGCCACGTGAATCAGTTCATGATCAGTACATGATGTACTGCATGATCAGTCACGTGATCAGTGCATGATCAGTCATGATCCAGTGCATGATGCCACGTGATCATGCATGATCAGCCACGTGATCAGTGCATGATCAGTCACGTGACGTGATGGTCAGCCAGTCGTGATCAGAGCATGATGCGTCCCAGTGCATGATAGCCGTGTCAGTGCCAGTGATCCCGCGTGATCAGTGCATGATCAGTCATGTGATCAGTGTATGATCAGCCACATGATCAGTGCATGATCAGCCACATGATCAGTGCATGATCAGTCATGATCAGTGCATGATCAGTCCATGATCAGTACATGTTGCTTCGTGATCATTGCGATCAGCCACGTGATCAGTGCATGATAGCCGTGATCAGTGCATGATAGCCGTGATCAGTGCATGGTCAGTCATGTGATCACGTGTGTGATCAGCCACGTGATCAGTGCATGATATCCACGTGATCAGTGCATGATCAGCCATGATCAGTGCATGAGAGCCACGGGACCAGTGCATGATCAGTCACGTGATACATGTGTGATCAGCCACGTGATCAGTGCATGATGAGCCACGTGATCAGTGCAGGATCAAGTGCGTGATCAGTGCATGATCAGTCACGTGACCAGTACATGGTTGCTACGTGATCGTTGCATGATCAGCCACGTGAGCAGAGCATGATAGCCACGTGGTCAGTGCATGATCAGTCACGTGATCAGTACATGATCAGTCACGTCAACAGTGCATGATCATTTACGTGATCATTGCATGATCAGTCACGTTACCAGTATATGGTTGCTCGTGATCATTCCATGAGCCACGTGAGCAGTGCATGATAGCCACGTGATGTGTGCATGAGTTACGTGAGCAGAGTATGATCAGCCACGTGATCAGTGCATGAGTGCCACGTGATCAGTGCATGATATGTCACGTGACAGGTGTGTGATCAGCCACGTGAACAGTGCATGTTCAGCCACGTGATCAGTGCATGATAGCCACGTGATCAGTGCATGATCAGTTCCGTGAGCAGTGTATGATCAGCCACGTGATCAGTGCATGGTCAGACACGTGAACAGTGTATGATCAGCCACGTGATCAGTGCATGATATCCAAGTGATCAGTGCATGATCATCACGTGATCAGTGTATGATCAGCCACGTGAACAGTGCATGCTCAGTCTCGTGATCTGGGCCTGCTGAGCTGCGTGATTACTGTCTGCTCATCTGCTTGACAAGTGCCAGCTGAGCTGCACAATTCCAGCCTGTCATCTGCTTGACAATTGCCAGCTGTGCTGCGTAATTCCTGCCTGCTCAGCTGCTTGATTATTGTCAGCTGAGCAGCATGATTCCTCACACCTGAGTTCCATGATTATTGCCTGCTGACTGTTTGATTCGTGCTTTCTCAGCTCTTTGTTTATTGCCTCCAGAGGCACATGATCAGTGTATGATAGCAAACATGATCAGCGCATGATCAGTCACATGATCAGCGCCATTAAGTCACGTGATCACTACATGATAGTCATGTGATCAGTCCATGCTCAGTCACGGTATCAGTGCATGATCAGCCACGTGATCAGTGCATGATCGTCACAAGATTAGTGTATGATCATCCACGTGATCAGTGCCGGCAGTCATGTGATCAGTGCATGATATAGACGTGAACAGTGCATGACCAGTCTCGTGATCCGTGCATGATGGCCACGTGATCAGTGCATGATCAGTCACCTGATGGGTGTATGATCATTCACGTGACCTGTACATGGTAGCTACATGATCATTGCATGATCAGCCACGTGAGTAGTTCATGATAGCCACGTGATCATGCATGATCAGTCACGTGATCAGTGCATGGTCAGTCATGTGACCAGTACATGGTAGCTGCGTGATCATGGCATGATCAGCCACGTGAGCAGTGCATGATAGCCACGTGATCAGTGCATGATCAGACACGAGATCAGTGCATGATCAGTCACGTGATCAGTGCATGATCAGCCACGTGATCAGTGCATGATCAGCCACATGATCAGTTCATGATCAATTACGTGATCAGTGCATGATCAGTCACGTGACCAGTACATGGTAGCTACGTGATCAGTGCCTGATCAGCCACATGATCAGTGCATGATCAATTACGTGATCAGTGCATGATCAGTCACGTGACCAGTACATGATAGCTACGTGATCATTGCCTGATCAGCCACATGATCAGTGCATGATAGCCACGTGATCAGTGCATGATAGCCACGTGCTCAGTGCATGATCAGTCATGTGATACGTGTGTGATCAGCCACGTGATCAGTGCATGATATCCACGTGATCAGTGCATGACAACCACGTGATCAGTGCATGATAGCCACGTGATCAGTGCATGATCAGTCACTTGATACATGTGTGATCAGCCACGTGATCAGTGCATGATGAGCCACGTGATCAGTGCAGGATCAATTACGTGATCAGTGCATGATCACTCACGTGACCAGTACATGGTTGCTACGTGATCGTTGCATGATCAGCTATGTGAGCAGAGCATGATAGCCACGTGGTCAGTGCATGATCAGTCACGTGATCAGTACATGATCAGTCACGTGAACAGTGCATGATCATTTACGTGATCTTTGCATGATCAGTCACGTTACCAGTATATGTTTGCTACGTGATCATTCCATGACGAGCCACGTGAGCAGTGCATGATAGCCACGTGATGTGTGCATGAGTTACGTGAGCAGAGTATGATCAGCCACGTGATCAGTGCATGAGTGCCACGTGATCAGTGCATGATATATCACGTGACAGGTGTGTGATCAGCCACGTGAACAGTGCATGTTCAGCCACGTGATCAGTGCATGATAGCCACGTGATCAGTGCATGATCAGTTACGTGAGCAGTGTATGATCAGCCACGTGATCCGTGCATGGTCAGACATGTGAACAGTGTATGATCAGCCATGTGATCAGTGCATGATATCCAAGTGATCAGTGCATGATCATCACGTGATCAGTGTATGATCAGCCACGTGAACAGTGCATGCTCAGTCACATGATCTGGGCCTGCTGAGCTGCGTGATTACTGTCTGCTCATCTGCTTGACAATTGCCAGCTGAGCTGCACGATTCCTGCCTGTCATCTGCTTGACAATTGCCAGCTGTGCTGCGTAATTCCTGCCTGCTCAGCTGCTTGATTATTGCCAGCTGAGCAGCATGATTCCTCACACCTGAGTTCCATGATTATTGCCTGCTGACTGTTTGATTCGTGCCTACTCAGCTCTTTGTTTATTGCCTCCAGAGGCACATGATCAGTGTATGATAGCAAACATGATCAGCGCATGATCAGTCACATGATCAGCGCCATTAAGTCACGTGATCACTACAAGATAGTCATGTGATCAGTCCATGCTCAGTCATGGTTTCAGTGCATGATCAGCCACGTGATCAGTGCATGATCTGTCACAAGATTAGTGTATGATCATCCACGTGATCAGTGCATGGGCAGTCATGTAATCAGTGCATGATATAGACGTGAACAGTGCTTGATCAGTCTCGTGGTCAGTGCATGATAGCCACGTGATCAGTGCATGATCAGTCACCTGATGGGTGTATGATCATTCACGTGACCTGTACATGGTAGCTACATGATCATTGCATGATCAGCCACGTGATCAGTGCATGACCAGCCACGTGATCAGTGTATGATCAGCCAAGTGATCAGTGCATGATCAGTCACGTGATCAGTGCATGATCATTTATGTGATCAGTGTATGATCAGCCACGTGATCAGTGCATGATCAGCCACGTGATCAGTGCATGATCAATCACGTGATCAGTGCATGATCCAGTCACGTGACCAGTACATGGTCAGCCACGTGATCATTGCCTGATCAGCCACGTGATCAGTACATGATAGCCACGTAATCAGTGCATGATCAGCCACGTGATCATTGCATGATCAGTCATGCATGATCAGCCACGTGATCAGTGCATCAGCCACGTGATCAGTGCATGATATCCACGTGATCAGTGCATGATCAGCCACGTGATCAGTGCATGATAGCCACGGGATCAGTGCATGATCACGTGATCAGTGCAGATCAGCCACGTGATCAGTGCATGATGAGCCACGTGATCAGTGCAGGATCATTACGTGATCAGTGCATGATCAGTCACGTGACCAGTACATGGTTGCTACGTGATCGTTGCATGATCAGCCACGTGATCAGAGCATGATAGCCACGTGGTCAGTGCATGATCAGTCACGTGATCAGTACATGATCAGTCACGTGACAGTGCATGATCATTTACGTGATCTTTGCATGATCAGTCACGTTACCAGTATATGGTTGCTACGTGATCATTCCATGACAGCCACGTGAGCAGTGCATGATAGCCACGTGATGTGTGCATGAGTTACGTGAGCAGTATGATCAGCCACGTGATCAGTGCATGAGTGCCACGTGATCAGTGCATGATATGTCACGTGACAGTGTGTGATCAGCCACGTGAACAGTGCATGTTCAGCCACGTGATCAGTGCATGATAGCCACGTGATCAGTGCATGATCAGTTACGTGAGCAGTGCATGATCAGCCACGTGATCAGTGCATGGTCAGACACGTGAACAGTGTATGATCAGCCACGTGATCAGTGCATGATATCCAAGTGATCAGTGCATGATCATCACGTGATCAGTGTATGATCAGCCACGTGAACAGTGCATGCTCAGTCACGTGATCTGGGCCTGCTGAGCTGCGTGATTACTGTCTGCTCATCTGCTTGACAATTGCCAGCTGAGCTGCACGATTCCTGCCTGTCATCTGCTTGACAATTGCCAGCTGTGCTGCGTAATTCCTGCCTGCTCAGCTGCTTGATTATTGCCAGCTGAGCAGCATGATTCCTCACACCTGAGTTCCATGATTATTGCCTGCTGACTGTTTGATTCGTGCCTACTCAGCTCTTTGTTTATTGCCTCCAGAGGCACATGATCAGTGTATGATAGCAAACATGATCAGCGCATGATCAGTCACATGATCAGCGCCATTAAGTCACGTGATCACTACATGATAGTCATGTGATCAGTCCATGCTCAGTCACGGTATCAGTGCATGATCAGCCACGTGATCAGTGCATGATCTGTCACAAGATTAGTGTATGATCATCCACGTGATCATTGCACGGGCAGTCATGTGATCAGTGCATGATATAGGCGTGAACAGTGCATGATCAGTCTCGTGATCAGTGCATGATAGCCACGTGATCAGTGCATGATCAGTCACCTGATGGTGTATGATCATTCACGTGACCTGTACATGGTAGCTACATGATCATTGCATGATCAGCCACGTGAGTAGTGCATGATAGCCACGTGATCAGTGCATGATCAGTCACGTGATCAGTGCATGATCAGTCATGTGACCAGTACATGGTAGCTGCGTGATCATGCATGATCAGCCACGTGATCAGTGCATGATAGCCACGTGATCAGTGCATGATCAGCCACGTGATCAGTGCATGATCAGTCACGTGATCAGTGCATGATCAGTGTATGATCCAGCGTGATCAGTGCATGATAGCCACGTGATCAGTGCATGATCAGTCACGTGATCAGTGCATGATCAGTCACGTGATCAGTTATGATCAGCCACGTGATCAGTGCATGATCAGCCACGTGATCAGTGCATGATCAATCACGTGATCAGTGCATGATCAGCACGTGACCAGTACATGGTAGCTACATGATCAGTGATCAGCCACGTGATCAGTGCATGTACGTGATCAGTGCATGATCCAGTGATCAGTGCATGATCAGTGTGATGATCAGCCACGTGATCAGTGCATGATATCACGTGATCAGTGCATGATCAGCCACGTGATCAGTGCATGATCAGCCACGTGATCAGTGCATGATCAGTCACAGTGTGATCAGCCACGTGATCAGTGCATGATGAGCCACGTGACAGTGCATGACATGTGATCGTTGCATGATCAGCCACGTGAGCAGTGCATGATAGCCACGTGATCAGTGCATGATCAGTCACGTGATCAGTACATGATCAGTCACGTGAACAGTGCATGATCATTTACGTGATCAGTGCATGATCAGTCACGTGACCAGTATATGGTTGCTACGTGATCATTCCATGACGAGCCACGTGAGCAGTGCATGATAGCCACGTGATGTGTGCATGAGTTACGTGAGCAGAGTATGATCAGCCACGTGATCAGTGCATGAGTGCCACGTGATCAGTGCATGATATGTCACGTGACAGTGTGTGATCAGCCACGTGAACAGTGCATGTTCAGCCACGTGATCAGTGCATGATAGCCACGTGATCAGTGCATGATCAGTTACGTGAGCAGTGCATGATCAGCCACGTGATAAGTGCATGGTCAGACACGTGAACAGTGTATGATCAGCCACGTGATCAGTGCATGATATCCAAGTGATCAGTGCATGATCATCACGTGATCAGTGTATGATCAGCCACGTGAACAGTGCATGCTCAGTCACGTGATCTGGGCCTGCTGAGCTGCGTGATTACTGTCTGCTCATCTGCTTGACAATTGCCAGCTGAGCTGCACAATTCCAGCCTGTCATCTGCTTGACAATTGCCAGCTGTGCTGCGTAATTCCTGCCTGCTCAGCTGCTTGATTATTGTCAGCTGAGCAGCATGATTCCTCACACCTGAGTTCGATGATTATTGCCTGCTGACTGTTTGATTCGTGCCTACTCAGCTCTTTGTTTATTGCCTCCAGAGGCACATGATCAGTGTATGATAGCAAACATGATCAGCGCATGATCAGTCACATGATCAGCGCCATTAAGTCACGTGATCACTACATGATAGTCATGTGATCAGTCCATGCTCAGTCACGGTATCAGTGCATGATCAGCCACGTGATCAGTGCATGATCTGTCACATGATTAGTGTATGATCATCCACGTGATCAGTGCATGGGCAGTCATGTGATCAGTGCATGATATAGACGTGATCAGTGCATGATCAGTCCGTGATCAGTGCATGATAGCCACGTGATCAGTGCATGATCAGTCACCTGATGGGTGTATGATCATTCACGTGACCTGTACATGGTAGCTACATGATCATTGCATGATCAGCCACGTGAGTAGTCATGATAGCCACGTGATCACTGCATGATCAGTCACGTGATCAGTGCATGATCAGTCATGTGACCAGTACATGGTAGCTGCGTGATCATGGCATGATCAGCCACGTGAGCAGTGCATGATAGCCACGTGATCAGTGCATGATCAGACACGTGATCAGTGCATGATCAGTCACGTGATCAGTGCATGATCAGCCACGTGATCAGTGCATGATCCACGTGATCAGTGCATGATCAGCCACGTGATCAGTGCATGATCAGTCACGTGATCAGTGCATGATCAGTTACGTGATCAGTGCATGATCAGCCACGTGATCAGTGCATGATCAGCCACGTGATCAGTGCATGATCAATCACGTGATCAGTGCATGATCAGTCACGTGACCAGTACATGGTAGCACGTGATCATTGCCTGATCAGCCACGTGATCAGTGCATGATAGCCACGTGATCAGTGCATGATAGCCACGTGATCAGTGCATGATCAGTCATGTGATACGTGTGTGATCAGCCACGTGATCAGTGCATGATATCCACGTGATCAGTGCATGACAGCCACGTGATCAGTGCATGAGAGCCACGTGATCAGTGCATGATCAGTCACGTGATATGTGTGATCAGCCACGTGATCAGTGCATGAGCCACGTGATCAGTGCAGGATCAATTACGTGATCAGTGCATGATCAGTCACGTGACCAGTACATGGTTGCTACGTGATCGTTGCATGATCAGCCACGTGAGCAGTGCATGATAGCCACGTGATCAGTGCATGATCAGTCACGTGATCAGTACATGATCAGTCACGTGAACAGTGCATGATCATTTACGTGATCAGTGCATGATCAGTCACGTGACCAGTATATGGTTGCTACGTGATCATTCCATGCGAGCCACGTGAGCAGTGCATGATAGCCACGTGATGTGTGCATGAGTTACGTGAGCAGTGTATGATCAGCCACGTGATCAGTGCATGAGTGCCACGTGATCAGTGCATGATATGTCACGTGACAGGTGTGTGATCAGCCACGTGATCAGTGCATGTTCAGCCACGTGATCAGTGCATGATAGCCACGTGATCAGTGCATGATCAGTTACGTGAGCAGTGCATGATCAGCCACGTGATCAGTGCATGGTCAGACACGTGAACAGTGTATGATCAGCCACGTGATCAGTGCATGATATCCAAGTGATCAGTGCATGATCATCACGTGATCAGTGTATGATCAGCCACGTGAACAGTGCATGCTCAGTCACGTGATCAGGGCCTGCTGAGCTGCGTGATTACTGTCTGCTCATCTGCTTGACAATTGCCAGCTGAGCTGCACGATTCCTGCCTGTCATCTGCTTGACAATTGCCAGCTGTGCTGCGTAATTCCTGCCTGCTCAGCTGCTTGATTATTGCCAGCTGAGCAGCATGATTCCTCACACCTGAGTTCCATGATTATTGCCTGCTGACTGTTTGATTCGTGCCTACTCAGCTCTTTGTTTATTGCCTCCAGAGGCACATGATCAGTGTAAGATAGCAAACATGATCAGCGCATGATCAGTCACATGATCAGCGCCATTAAGTCACGTGATCACTACATGATAGTCATGTGATCAGTCCATTCTCAGTCACGGTATCAGTGCATGATCAGCCACGTGATCAGTGCATGATCTGTCACAAGATTAGTGTATGATCATCCACGTGATCAGTGCATGGGCAGTCATGTGATCAGTGCATGATATAGACGTGAACAGTGCATGATCAGTCGTGATCAGTGCATGATAGCCACGTGATCAGTGCATGATCAGTCACCTGATGGGTGTATGATCATTCACGTGACCTGTACATGGTAGCTACAGATCATTGCATGATCAGCCACGTGATCAGTGCATGATAGCCACGTGATCAGTGCATGATCAGCCACGTGATCAGTGCATGATCAGCCACGTGATCAGTGCATGATCAGTCACGTGATCAGTGCATGATCAGCCACGTGATCAGTGCATGATCAGCCACGTGATCAGTGCATGATCAGTGTGATCAGTGCATGATCAGTCCGTGATCAGTGCATGTCACGTGATCAGTGCATGATCAGCCACGTGATCAGTGCATGATCAGCCACGTGATCAGTGCATGATCAATTACGTGATCAGTGCATGATCAGTCATGTGACAGTGCATGATCAGCCACGTGATCAGTGCATGATCAGCCACGTGATCAGTGCATGATAGCCACGTGATCAGTGCATGATAGCCACGTGATCAGTGCATGATCAGTCACGTGATACATGTGTGATCAGCCACGTGATCAGTGCATGATGAGCCACGTGATCAGTGCATGATCAATTACGTGATCAGTGCATGATCAGTCACGTGACCAGTACATGGTTGCTACGTGATCGCATGATCAGCCACGTGAGCAGTGCATGATAGCCACGTGATCAGTGCATGATCAGTCACGTGATCAGTACATGATCAGTCACGTGAACAGTGCATGATCATTTACGTGATCAGTGCATGATCAGTCACGTTACCAGTATATGGTTGCTGTGATCATTCCATGACGAGCCACGTGAGCAGTGCATGATAGCCACGTGATGTGTGCATGAGTTACGTGAGCAGAGTATGATCAGCCACGTGATCAGTGCATGAGTGCCACGTGATCAGTGCATGATATGTCACGTGACAGGTGTGTGATCAGCCACGTGAACAGTGCATGTTCAGCCACGTGATCAGTGCATGATAGCCACGTGATCAGTGCATGATCAGTTACGTGAGCAGTGCATGATCAGCCACGTGATCAGTGCATGTTCAGACTCGTGAACAGTGTATGATCAGCCACGTGATCAGTGCATGATATCCAAGTGATCAGTGCATGATCATCACGTGATCAGTGTATGATCAGCCACGTGAACAGTGCATGCTCAGTCACGTGATCTGGGCCTGCTGAGCTGCGTGATTACTGTCTGCTCATCTGCTTGACAATTGCCAGCTGAGCTGCACGATTCCTGCCTGTCATCTGCTTGACAATTGCCAGCTGTGCTGGGTAATTCCTGCCTGTTCAGCTGCTTGATTATTGCCAGCTGAGCAGCATGATTGCTCACACCTGAGTTCCATGATTATTGCCTGCTGACTGTTTGATTCGTGCCTACTCAGCTCTTTGTTTATTGCCTCCAGAGGCACATGATCAGTGTATGATAGCAAACATGATCAGCGCATGATCAGTCACATGATCAGCGCCATTAAGTCACGTGATCACTACATGATAGTCATGTGATCAGTCCATGCTCAGTCACGGTATCAGTGCATGATCAGCCACGTGATCAGTGCATGATCTGTCACATGATTAGTGTATGATCTTCCACGTGATCAGTGCACGGGCAGTCATGTGATCAGTGCATGATATAGACGTGATCAGTGCATGATCAGTCTCGTGATCAGTGCATGATAGCCACGTGATCAGTGCATGATCAGTCACCTGATGGGTGTATGATCATTCACGTGACCTGTACATGGTAGCTACATGATCATTGCATGATCAGCCACGTGAGTAGTGCATGATAGCCACGTGATCACTGCATGATCAGTCACGTGATCAGTGCATGATCAGTCATGTGACCAGTACATGGTAGCTGCGTGATCATGCATGATCAGCCACGTGATCAGTGCATGATAGCCACGTGATCAGTGCATGATCAGCCACGTGATCAGTGCATGATCAGTCACGTGATCAGTGCATGATCAGCCACGTGATCAGTGCATGATCAGTTACGTGATCAGTGCATGATCAGCCACGTGATCAGTGCATGATCAGCCACGTGATCAGTGCATGATCAATTACGTGATCAGTGCATGATCAGTCACGTGACAGTACATGGTAGCTACGTGATCAGTGCATGATCAGCCACGTGATCAGTGCATGATAGCCACGTGATCAGTGCATGATAGCCACGTGATCAGTGCATGATCAGTCATGTGATACGTGTGTGATCAGCCACGTGATCAGTGCATGATATCCACGTGATCAGTGCATGACAGCCACGTGATCAGTGCATGATAGCCACGTGATCAGTGCATGATCAGTCACGTGATACATGTGTGATCAGCCACGTGATCAGTGCATGATGAGCCACGTGATCAGTGCATGATCAATTACGTGATCAGTGCATGATCAGTCCGTGACCAGTACATGGTTGCTCGTGATCGTTGCATGATCAGCCACGTGAGCAGAGCATGATAGCCACGTGATCAGTGCATGATCAGTCACGTGATCAGTGCATGATCAGACACGTGAACAGTGCATGATCATTCGTGATCTTTGCATGATCAGTCACGTTACCAGTATATGGTTGCTCGTGATCATTCCATGACGAGCCACGTGAGCAGTGCATGATAGCCACGTGATGTGTGCATGATTCGTGAGCAGAGTATGATCAGCCACGTGATCAGTGCATGAGTGCCACGTGATCAGTGCATGATATGTCTCGTGACAGGTGTGTGATCAGCCACGTGAACAGTGCATGTTCAGCCACGTGATCAGTGCATGATAGCCACGTGATCAGTGCATGATCAGTTACGTGAGCAGTGTATGATCAGCCACGTGATCAGTGCATGGTCAGACACGTGAACAGTGTATGATCAGCCACGTGATCAGTGCATGATATCCAAGTGATCAGTGCATGATCATCACGTGATCAGTGTATGATCAGCCACGTGAACAGTGCATGCTCAGTCACGTGATCAGGGCCTGCTGAGCTGCGTGATTACTGTCTGCTCATCTGCTTGACAATTGCCAGCTGAGCTGCACGATTCCTGCCTGTCATCTGCTTGACAATTGCCAGCTGTGCTGCGTAATTCCTGCCTGCTCAGCTGCTTGATTATTGCCAGCTGAGCAGCATGATTCCTCACACCTGAGTTCCATGATTATTGCCTGCTGACTGTTTGATTCGTGCCTACTCAGCTCTTTGTTTATTGCCTCCAGAGGCACATGATCAGTGTATGATAGCAAACATGATCAGCGCATGATCAGTCACATGATCAGCGCCATTAAGTCACGTGATCACTACATGATAGTCATGTGATCAGTCCATGCTCAGTCACGGTATCAGTGCATGATCAGCCACGTGATCAGTGCATGATCTGTCACAAGATTAGTGTATGATCATCCACGTGATCAGTGCATGGGCAGTCATGTGATCAGTGCATGATATAGACGTGATCAGTGCATGATCAGTCACGTGATCAGTGCATGATAGCCACGTGATCAGTGCATGATCAGTCACCTGATGGGTGTATGATCATTCACGTGACCTGTACATGGTAGCTACATGATCATTGCATGATCAGCCACGTGAGTAGTGCATGATAGCCACGTGATCAGTGCATGATCAGTCACGTGATCAGTGCATGATCAGTCACGTGACCAGTACATGGTAGCACGTGATCATGGCATGATCAGCCACGTGATCAGTGCATGATAGCCACGTGATCAGTGCATGATCAGACACGTGATCAGTGCATGATCAGTCACGTGATCAGTGCATGATCAGCCACGTGATCAGTGCATGATCAGCCATGATCAGTGCATGATCAGCCACGTGATCAGTGCATGATCAGTCACGTGATCAGTGCATGATAGCAGATCATGCATGATCAGTACATGATCATGATCACGTGATCAGTGCATGATCAGTCACGTGATCATGTAGCTCGTGATCAATGATCAGCCACGTGATCAGTGCATGATAGCCACGTGATCAGTGCATGATAGCCACGTGATCAGTGCATGATCAGTCACGTGATACGTGTGTGATCAGCCGTGATCAGTGCATGATATCCACGTGATCAGTGCATGACAGCCACGTGATCAGTGCATGATCAGTCACGTGATCATGTGTGATCAGCCACGTGATCAGTGCATGATGAGCCACGTGATCAGTGCAGGATCAATTACGTGATCAGTGCATGATCAGTCACGTGACCAGTACATGGTTGCTACGTGATCGTTGCATGATCAGCCACGTGAGCAGCATGATAGCCACGTGATCAGTGCATGATCAGTCACGTGATCACATGATCAGTCACGTGAACAGTGCATGATCATTTACGTGATCTTTGCATGATCAGTCACGTGACCAGTATATGGTTGCTACGTGATCATTCCATGACGAGCCACGTGAGCAGTGCATGATAGCCACGTGATGTGTGCATGAGTTACGTGAGCAGAGTATGATCAGCCACGTGATCAGTGCATGAGTGCCGTGATCAGTGCATGATATGTCACGTGACAGGTGTGTGATCAGCCACGTGAACAGTGCATGTTCAGCCACGTGATCAGTGCATGATAGCCACGTGATCAGTGCATGATCAGTTACGTGAGCAGTGTATGATCAGCCACGTGATCAGTGCATGGTCAGACACGTGAACAGTGTATGATCAGCCACGTGATCAGTGCATGATATCCAAGTGATCAGTGCATGATCATCACGTGATCAGTGTATGATCAGCCACGTGAACAGTGCATGCTCAGTCACGTGATCTGGGCCTGCTGAGCTGCGTGATTACTGTCTGCTCATCTGCTTGACAATTGCCAGCTGAGCTGCACGATTCCTGCCTGTCATCTGCTTGACAATTGCCAGCTGTGCTGCGTAATTCCTGCCTGCTCAGCTGCTTGATTATTGCCAGCTGAGCAGCATGATTCCTCACAGCTGAGTTCCATGATTATTGCCTGCTGACTGTTTGATTCGTGCCTACTCAGCTCTTTGTTTATTGCCTCCAGAGGCACATGATCAGTGTATGATAGCAAACATGATCAGCGCATGATCAGTCACATGATCAGTGCCATTAAGTCACGTGATCACTACATGATAGTCATGTGATCAGTCCATGCTCAGTCACGGTATCAGTGCATGATCAGCCACGTGATCAGTGCATGATCTGTCACATGATTAGTGTATGATCATCCACGTGATCAGTGCATGGGCAGTCATGTGATCAGTGCATGATATAGACGTGATCAGTGCATGATCAGTCTCGTGATCAGTGCATGATAGCCACGTGATCAGTGCATGATCAGTCACCTGATGGTGTATGATCATTCACGTGACCTGTACATGGTAGCTACATGATCATTGCATGATCAGCCACGTGATCAGTGCATGATCAGCACGTGATCAGTGCATGATCAGCCACGTGATCAGTGCATGATAGCCACGTGATCAGTGCATGATCAGTCACGTGATCAGTGCATGATCAGCCACGTGATCAGTGCATGATCAGCCACGTGATCAGTGCATGATCAATTACGTGATCAGTGCATGATCAGTCACGTGATCAGTGGTGCATGATCAGTGCATGATCAGCCACGTGATCAGTGCATGATAGCCACGTGATCAGTGCATGATAGCCACGTGATCAGTGCATGATCAGTCATGTGATCGTGTGTGATCAGCCACGTGATCAGTGCATGATATCCACGTGATCAGTGCATGATCAGCCACGTGATCAGTGCATGATGCCACGTGATCAGTGCATGATCAGTCACGTGATACATGTGATCAGCCACGTGATCAGTGCATGATGAGCCACGTGATCAGTGCATGATCAATTACGTGATCAGTGCATGATCAGTCACGTGACCAGCATGGTTGCTACGTGATCGTTGCATGATCAGCCACGTGAGCAGAGCATGATAGCCACGTGATCAGTGCATGATCAGTCACGTGATCAGTACATGATCAGTCACGTGAACAGTGCATGATCATTTACGTGATCTGTGCATGATCAGTCACGTGACCAGTATATGGTTGCTACGTGATCATTCCATGACGAGCCACGTGAGCAGTGCATGATAGCCACGTGATGTGTGCATGAGTTACGTGAGCAGAGTATGATCAGCCACGTGATCAGTGCATGAGTGCCACGTGATCAGTGCATGATATGTCACGTGACAGGTGTGTGATCAGCCACGTGAACAGTGCATGATCAGCCACGTGATCAGTGCATGATAGCCACGTGATCAGTGCATGATCAGTTACGTGAGCAGTGTATGATCAGCCACGTGATCAGTGCATGGTCAGACACGTGAACAGTGTATGATCAGCCACGTGATCAGTGCATGATATCAAGTGATCAGTGCATGATCATCACGTGATCAGTGTATGATCAGCCACGTGAACAGTGCATGCTCAGTCACGTGATCTGGGCCTGCTGAGCTGCGTGATTACTGTCTGCTCATCTGCTTGACAATTGCCAGCTGAGCTGCACGATTCCTGCCTGTCATCTGCTTGACAATTGCCAGCTGTGCTGCGTAATTCCTGCCTGCTCAGCTGCTTGATTATTGCCAGCTGAGCAGCATGATTCCTCACAGCTGAGTTCCATGATTATTGCCTGCTGACTGTTTGATTCGTGCCTACTCAGCTCTTTGTTTATTGCCTCCAGAGGCACATGATCAGTGTATGATAGCAAACATGATCAGCGCATGATCAGTCACATGATCAGTGCCATTAAGTCACGTGATCACTACATGATAGTCATGTGATCAGTCCATGCTCAGTCACGGTATCAGTGCATGATCAGCCACGTGATCAGTGCATGATCTGTCACATGATTAGTGTATGATCATCCACGCGATCAGTGCATGGGCAGTCATGTGATCAGTGCATGATATAGACGTGATCAGTGCATGATCAGTCTCGTGATCAGTGCATGATAGCCACGTGATCAGTGCATGATCAGTCACCTGATGGGTGTATGATCATTCACGTGACCTGTACATGATAGCTACATGATCAGTGCATGATCAGCCACGTGAGTAGTTCATGATAGCCACGTGATCAGTGCATGATCAGTCACGTGATCAGTGCATGATCAGTCATGTGACCAGTACATGGTAGCTGCGTGATCATGGCATGATCAGCCACGTGATCAGTGCATGATAGCCACGTGATCAGTGCATGATCAGTCACGTGATCAGTGCATGATCAGTCACGTGATCAGTGCATGATCAGTCACGTGATCAGTGCATGATCAGCCACGTGATCAGTGCATGATAGCCACGTGATCAGTGCATGATCAGTCACGTGATCAGTGCATGATCAGTCATGTGATCAGTGTATGATCAGCCACGTGATCAGTGCATGATCAACCACATGTCAGTGCATGATCAATTACGTGATCAGTGCATGATCAGTTACATGACCAGTACATGGTAGCTGATCATTGCCTGATCAGCCATGATCAGTGCATGATAGCCATTGGTGATCATGATAGCCACGTGATCAGTGCATGATCAGTCACGTGATCATGTGTGATCAGCCACGTGATCAGTGCATGATATCCACGTGATCAGTGCATGACAGCCACGTGATCAGTGCATGACAGGATCAGTGCATGATCAGTCACGTGATACATGTGTGATCAGCCACGTGATCAGTGCATGATGAGCCACGTGATCAGTGCAGGATCAATTCGTGATCAGTGCATGATCAGTCACGTGAGCAGAGCATGATAGCCACGTGGTCAGTGCATGATCAGTCACGTGATGTGCATGATCAGTCACGTGAACAGTGCATGATCATTTACGTGATCTTTGCATGATCAGTCACGTTAGCAGTATATGGTTGCTACGTGATCATTCCATGACGAGCCACGTGAGCAGTGCATGATAGCCACGTGATGTGTGCATGAGTTACGTGAGCAGAGTATGATCAGCCACGTGATCAGTGCATGAGTGCCACGTGATCAGTGCATGATATGTCACGTGACAGGTGTGTGATCAGCCACGTGAACAGTGCATGTTCAGCCACGTGATCAGTGCATGATAGCCACGTGATCAGTGCATGATCAGTTACGTGAGCAGTGTATGATCAGCCACGTGATCAGTGCATGGTCAGACACGTGAACAGTGTATGATCAGCCACGTGATCAGTGCATGATATCCAAGTGATCAGTGCATGATCATCACGTGATCAGTGTATGATCAGCCACGTGAACAGTGCATGCTCAGTCACGTGATCTGGGCCTGCTGAGCTGCGTGATTACTGTCTGCTCATCTGCTTGACAATTGCCAGCTGAGCTGCACGATTCCTGCCTGTCATCTGCTTGACAATTGCCAGCTGTGCTGCGTAACCTGCTCAGCTGCTTGATTATTGCCAGCTGAGCAGCATGATTCCTCACGTTCCATGATTATTGCCTGCTGACTGTTTGATTCGTGCCTACTCAGCTCTTTGTTTATTGCCTCCAGAGGCACATGATCAGTGTATGATAGCAAACATGATCAGCGCATGATCAGTCACATGATCAGTGCCATTAAGTCACGTGATCACTACATGATAGTCATGTGATCAGTCCATGCTCAGTCACGGTATCAGTGCATGATCAGCCACGTGATCAGTGCATGATCAGTCACGAGACCAGTGCATGATCAGCCACGTGATCAGTGCATGGTCAGTCACATGATCAGTGCATGATATAGACGTGAACAGTGCATGATCAGTCACGTGATCAGTGCATGATAGCCACGTGATCAGTGCATGATCAGTCACCTGATGGGTGTATGATCATTCACGTGACTGTACATGGTAGCTACATGATCAGTGCATGATCAGCCACGTGAGTGGTTCATGATAGCCACGTGATCACTGCATGATCAGTCACGTGATCAGTGCATGATCAGTCATGTGACAGTGCATGGTAGCTGCGTGATCATGCATGATCAGCCACGTGATCAGTGCATGATAGCCGCGTGATCAGTGCATGATCGGTCACGTGATCAGTGCATGATAGTCACGTGATCAGTGCATGATCAGCCACATGATCAGTGCATGATAGTCACGTGATCAGTGCATGATCAGTCACGTGATCAGTGCATGCTCAGTCACGTGATCAGTGCATGATCAGCCACGTGATCAGTGCATGATCAGTCACGTGATCAGTGCATGATCAGCCACGTGATCAGTGCATGATCAGCTGTAGCAGTGCAGGCATGGTCAGCTGATCAGTGCATGATCAGCACGTGATCAGTGCATGATCAGCCACGTGATCAGTGCATGATAGCCACGTGATCAGTGCATGATCAGTCACGTGATCAGTGCATGATCAGTCACGTGATCAGTGCATGATCAGCCACGTGATCAGTGCATGATCAGCCACGTGATCAGTGCATGATCTGATCAGTGCATGATACGTGATCAGTGCATGATCAGTCACGTGACCAGTACATGGTAGCTACGTGATCATTGCCTGATCAGCCACGTGATCAGTGCATGATAGCCACGTGATCAGTGCATGATAGCCACGTGATCAGTGCATGATCAGTCACGTGATACGTGCGTGATCAGCCACGTGATCAGTGCATGATCAGCCACGTGATCAGTGCATGATAGCCACGTGATCAGTGCATGATAGCCACGTGATCAGTGCATGATCAGTCACGTGATACATGTGTGATCAGCCACGTGATCAGTGCATGATGAGCCACGTGATCAGTGCAGGATCAATTACGTGATCAGTGCATGATCAGTCACGTGACCAGTACATGGTTGCTACGTGATCGTTGCATGATCAGCCACGTGAGCAGAGCATGATAGCCACGTGGTCAGTGCATGATCAGTCACGTGATCAGTACATGATCAGTCACGTGAACAGTGCATGATCATTTGCGTGATCTTTGCATGATCAGTCACGTTACCAGTATATGGTTGCTACGTGATCATTCCATGACGAGCCACGTGAGCAGTGCATGATAGCCACGTGATGTGTGCATGAGTTACGTGAGCAGGTATGATCAGCCACGTGATCAGTGCATGAGTGCCACGTGATCAGTGCATGATATGTCACGTGACAGGTGTGTGATCAGCCACGTGAACAGTGCATGTTCAGCCACGTGATCAGTGCATGATAGCCACGTGATCAGTGCATGATCAGTTACGTGAGCAGTGTATGATCAGCCACGTGATCAGTGCATGGTCAGACACGTGAACAGTGTATGATCAGCCACGTGATCAGTGCATGATATCCAAGTGATCAGTGCATGATCATCACGTGATCAGTGTATGATCAGCCACGTGAACAGTGCATGCTCAGTCACGTGATCTGGGCCTGCTGAGCTGCGTGATTACTGTCTGCTCATCTGCTTGACAATTGCCAGCTGAGCTGCACGATTCCTGCCTGTCATCTGCTTGACAATTGCCAGCTGTGCTGCGTAATTCCTGCCTGTTCAGCTGCTTGATTATTGCCAGCTGAGCAGCATGATTCCTCACAGCTGAGTTCCATGATTATTGCCTGCTGACTGTTTGATTCGTGCCTACTCAGCTCTTTGTTTATTGCCTCCAGAGGCACATGATCAGTGTATGATAGCAAACATGATCAGCGCATGATCAGTCACATGATCAGTGCCATTAAGTCACGTGATCACTACATGATAGTCATGTGATCAGTCCATGCTCAGTCACGGTATCAGTGCATGATCAGCCACGTGATCAGTGCATGATCTGTCACAAGATTAGTGTATGATCATCCACGTGATCAGTGCACGGGCAGTCATGTGATCAGTGCATGATATAGACGTGAACAGTGCATGATCAGTCACGTGATCAGTGCATGATAGCCACGTGATCAGTGCATGATCAGTCACCTGATGGGTGTATGATCATTCACGTGACCTGTACATGGTAGCTACATGATCATTGCATGATCAGCCACGTGAGTAGTTCATGATAGCCACGTGATCACTGCATGATCAGTCACGTGATCAGTGCATGATCAGTCATGTGACCAGTACATGGTAGCTGCGTGATCATGGCATGATCAGCCACGTGAGCAGTGCATGATAGCCACGTGATCAGTGCATGATCAGACACGAGATCAGTGCATGATCAGTCACGTGATCAGTGCATGATCAGCCACGTGATCAGTGCATGACCAGGCCGTGATCAGTGTATGTCCAGCCAGTGATCAGTGCATGATGCCACGTGATCAGTGCATGATCAGTCACGTGATCAGTGCATGTGATCAGTTATGTGATCAGTGCTGATGATCAGCCACGTGATCAGTGCATGATCAGCCACGTGATCAGTGCATGATCAATCACGTGATCAGTGCATGATCAGTCACGTGACCAGTACATGGTAGCTACGTGATCATTGCCTGATCAGCCGTGATCAGTGCGATCAGTCGCGTGATCAGTGCATGATCAGCCACGTGATCAGTGCATGATAGCCACGTGATCAGTGCATGATCAGTCACGTGATCAGTGCATGATCAGCCACGTGATCAGTGCATGATAGCCACGTGATCAGTGCATGATAGCCACGTGATCAGTGCATGATCAGCCACGTGATCAGTGCATGATCAGTCACGTGATCAGTGCATGATCAGCCACGTGATCAGTGCATGACAGCCACGTGATCTGTGTGATCAGCCCGTGATCAGTGCATGATAGCCGCGGTCAGTGCATGATCAGTCACGTGATCAGTGCATGATCAGTCACGTGATCAGTGCATGATGGCCTACGTGATCGGTGCATGATCAGCCAGCAGTGCATGATAGCCACGTGATCAGTGCATGATCAGTCCGTGATCAGTGCATGATCAACCGTGATCAGTGCATGATCGTTTACGTGATCAGTGCATGATCAGTCACGTGACCAGTATGATAGCTACGTGATCAGTGCATGACAGCCACGTGAGATCAGTGCATGATAGCCACGTGATCAGTGCATGATCAGTCACGTGATCAGTGCATGATCAGCCACGTGATCAGTGCATGAGTGCCACGTGATCAGTGCATGATATGTCACGTGACCAGTGCATGATCAGCCACGTGATCAGTGCATGATCAGCCACGTGATCAGTGCATGATCAGCCACGTGATCAGTGCATGATCAGTCACGTGATCAGTGCATGATCAGCCACGTGATCAGTGCATGATCAGTCACGTGATCAGTGCATGATCAGCCACGTGATCAGTGCATGATCGGTGCCACGTGATCAGTGCATGATCATCACGTGATCAGTGCATGATCAGTCACGTGATCAGTGCATGATAGCCACGTGATCAGTGCATGATCAGCCACGTGATCAGTGCATGATCAGCCACGTGATCAGTGCATGATCAGCCACGTGATCAGTGCATGATCAGTCACGTGATCAGTGCATGATCAGTCACGTGATCAGTGCATGATCAGTCACGTGATCAGTGCATGATCAGCCACGTGATCAGTGCATGATCAGTCACGTGATCAGTGCATGATCAGCCACGTGATCAGTGCATGATCAGTCACGTGATCAGTGCATGATCAGGCACGTGATCAGTGCATGATCAGTCACGTGATCAGTGCATGATCAGCCACGTGATCAGTGCATGATCAGCCACGTGATCAGTGCATGATCCAGTACGTGATCAGTGCATGATCAGTCACGTGACTCAGTACATGGTGGCCACGTGATCAGTGCATGATCAGCCACGTGATCAGTGCATGATCAGCCACGTGATCAGTGCATGATCAGCCACGTGATCAGTGCATGATCAGTCATGTGATCCGTGTGTGATCAGCCACGTGATCAGTGCATGATATGCCACGTGATCAGTGCATGACAGCCACGTGATCAGTGCATGATCAGCCACGTGATCAGTGCATGATCAGTCACGTGATACATGTGTGATCAGCCACGTGATCAGTGCATGATGAGCCACGTGATCAGTGCAGGATCAATTACGTGATCAGTGCATGATCAGTCACGTGACCAGTACATGGTTGCTACGTGATCGTTGCATGATCAGCCACGTGAGCAGAGCATGATAGCCACGTGGTCAGTGCATGATCAGTCACGTGATCAGTACATGATCAGTCACGTGAACAGTGCATGATCATTTACGTGATCTGTGCATGATCAGTCACGTGACCAGTATATGGTTGCTACGTGATCATTCCATGACGAGCCACGTGAGCAGTGCATGATAGCCACGTGATGTGTGCATGAGTTACGTGAGCAGAGTATGATCAGCCACGTGATCAGTGCATGAGTGCCACGTGATCAGTGCATGATATGTCACGTGACAGGTGTGTGATCAGCCACGTGAACAGTGCATGTTCAGCCACGTGATCAGTGCATGATAGCCACGTGATCAGTGCATGATCAGTTACGTGAGCAGTGTGCATGATCAGCCGCGTGATCAGTGCATGGTCAGACACGTGAACAGTGTATGATCAGCCACGTGATCAGTGCATGATATCCAAGTGATCAGTGCATGATCATCACGTGATCAGTGTATGATCAGCCACGTGAACAGTGCATGCTCAGTCACGTGATCTGGGCCTGCTGAGCTGCGTGATTACTGTCTGCTCATCTGCTTGACAATTGCCAGCTGAGCTGCACGATTCCTGCCTGTCATCTGCTTGACAATTGCCAGCTGTGCTGCGTAATTCCTGCCTGCTCAGCTGCTTGATTGTGCCAGCTGAGCAGCATGATTCCTCACAGCTGAGTTCCATGATTTTGCCTGCTGACTGTTTGATTCGTGCCTACTCAGCTCTTTGTTTGTGCCTCCAGAGGCACATGATCAGTGTATGATAGCAAACATGATCGAGCGCATGATCAGTCACATGATCAGCGCCATTAAGTCACGTGATCACTACATGATAGTCATGTGATCAGTCCATGCTCAGTCCGGTATCAGTGCATGATCAGCCACGTGATCAGTGCATGATATCTGTCACAAGATTAGTGTATGATCATCCACGTGATCAGTGCATCGAGTCATGTGATCAGTGCATGATATAGGCGTGAACAGTGCATGATCAGTCTCGTGATCAGTGCATGATAGCCACGTGATCAGTGCATGATCAGTCACCTGATGGGTGTATGATCATTCACGTGACCGCATGTACATGGTAGCTACATGATCATTGCATGATCAGCCACGTGAGTAGTTCATGATAGCCACGTGATCACTGCATGATCAGTCACGTGATCAGTGCATGATCAGTCATGTGACCAGTACATGGTAGCTGCGTGATCATGGCATGATCAGCCCGTGAGCAGTGCATGATAGCCACGTGATCAGTGCATGATCAGCCACGTGATCAGTGCATGATCAGTCACGTGATCAGTGCATGATCAGGCGTGATCAGTGCATGATCAGCCACGTGATCAGTGCATGATCCAGCCACGTGATCAGTGCATGATCAGCCACGTGATCAGTGCATGATCAGTCCACGTGATCAGTGCATGATCAGTCACGTGATCAGTGCATGATCAGCCACGTGATCAGTGCATGATCAATTACGTGATCAGTGCATGATCAGTCACGTGACCAGTACATGCTAGCTACGTGATCATTGCCTGATAAGCCACGTGATCAGTGCATGATAGCCACGTGATCAGTGCATGATCAGTCATGTGATACGTGTGTGATCAGCCGTGATCAGTGCATGATATCGCGTGATCAGTGCATGACAGCCACGTGATCAGTGCATGAGAGCCACGTGATCAGTGCATGATCAGTCCCGTGATACGTGTGTGATCAGCCACGTGATCAGTGCATGATGAGCCACGTGATCAGTGCAGGATCAATTACGTGATCAGTGCATGATCAGTCACGTGACCAGTACATGGTTGCTCGTGATCGTTGCATGATCAGCGTGAGCAGAGCATGATAGCCACGTGGTCAGTGCATGATCAGTCACGTGATCAGTACATGTCATCACGTGAACAGTGCATGATCATTTACGTGATCTTTGCATGATCAGTCACGTGACCAGTATATGGTTGCTACGTGATCATTCCATGACGAGCCACGTGAGCAGTGCATGATAGCCACGTGATGTGTGCATGAGTTACGTGAGCAGAGTATGATCAGCCACGTGATCAGTGCATGAGTGCCACGTGATCAGTGCATGATATGTCACGTGACAGGTGTGTGATCAGCCACGTGAACAGTGCATGTTCAGCCACGTGATCAGTGCATGATAGCCACGTGATCAGTGCATGATCAGTTACGTGAGCAGTGTATGATCAGCCACGTGATCAGTGCATGGTCAGACACGTGAACAGTGTATGATCAGCCACGTGATCAGTGCATGATATCCAAGTGATCAGTGCATGATCATCACGTGATCAGTGTATGATCAGCCACGTGAACAGTGCATGCTCAGTCACGTGATCTGGGCCTGCTGAGCTGCGTGATTACTGTCTGCTCATCTGCTTGACAATTGCCAGCTGAGCTGCACGATTCCTGCCTGTCATCTGCTTGACAATTGCCAGCTGTGCTGCGTAATTCCTGCCTGCTCAGCTGCTTGATTATTGCCAGCTGAGCAGCATGATTCCTCACACCTGAGTTCCATGATTATTGCCTGCTGACTGTTTGATTCGTGCCTACTCAGCTCTTTGTTTATTGCCTCCAGAGGCACATGATCAGTGTATGATAGCAAACATGATCAGCGCATGATCAGTCACATGATCAGCGCCATTAAGTCACGTGATCACTACATGATAGTCATGTGATCAGTCCATGCTCAGTCACGGTATCAGTGCATGATCAGCCACGTGATCAGTGCATGATCTGTCACAAGATTAGTGTATGATCATCCACGTGATCAGTGCACGGGCAGTCATGTGATCAGTGCATGATATAGACGTGAACAGTGCATGATCAGTCTCGTGATCAGTGCATGATAGCCACGTGATCAGTGCATGATCAGTCACCTGATGGGTGTATGATCATTCACGTGACCTGTACATGGTAGCTACATGATCATTGCATGATCAGCCACGTGAGTAGTGCATGATAGCCACGTGATCACTGCATGATCAGTCACGTGATCAGTGCATGATCAGTCATGTGACCAGTACATGGTAGCTGCGTGATCATGGCATGATCAGCCACGTGAGCAGTGCATGATAGCCACGTGATCAGTGCATGATCAGACACGAGATCAGTGCATGATCAGTCACGTGATCAGTGCATGATCAGCCACGTGATCAGTGCATGATCAGCCACGTGATCAGTGTATGATCAGCCACGTGATCAGTGCATGATAGCCACGTGATCAGTGCATGATCAGTCACGTGATCAGTGCATGATCAGTCACGTGATCAGTGCATGATCAGCCACGTGATCAGTGCATGATCAGCCACGTGATCAGTGCATGATCAATGCGTGATCAGTGCATGATCAGTCACGTGACCAGTACATGGTACTACGTGATCAGTGCATGATCAGCCACGTGATCAGTGCATGATAGCCACGTGATCAGTGCATGATAGCCACGTGATCAGTGCATGATCAGTCACGTGATACGTGTGTGATCAGCCACGTGATCAGTGCATGATAGCCACGTGATCAGTGCATGATCAGCCACGTGATCAGTGCATGATAGCCACGTGATCAGTGCATGATCAGTCACGTGATCATGTGTGATCAGCCGTGATCAGTGCATGATGAGCCACGTGATCAGTGCATGATCAATTCGTGATCAGTGCATGATCAGTCACGTGACCAGTACATGATAGCCACGTGATCAGTGCATGATCAGCCGTGATCAGTGCATGATAGCCACGTGATCAGTGCATGATCAGTCACGTGATCAGTGCATGATCAGTCACGTGAACAGTGCATGATGATCATTTCGTGATCTGTGCAGTCGGTCACGTGACCAGTGCATGGTAGCCTACGTGATCAGTGCATGATGAGCCCACGTGAGCAGTGCATGATAGCCACGTGATCAGTGCATGAGTTACGTGAGCAGAGCATGATCAGCCACGTGATCAGTGCATGAGTGCCACGTGATCAGTGCATGATCAGTCACGTGATCAGTGTGTGATCAGCCACGTGATCAGTGCATGATCAGCCACGTGATCAGTGCATGATCAGCCACGTGATCAGTGCATGATCAGGTACGTGACAGTGCATGATCAGCTACGTGATCAGTGCATGATCAGCCACGTGATCAGTGCATGATCAGTCATTGATCAGTGCATGATCAGTCACGTGATCAGTGCATGATCGCGATCATCGTGACCAGTACATGGTAGCTACGTGATCATTGCATGATCAGCCACGTGATCAGTGCATGATAGCCACGTGATCAGTGCATGATCAGTCACGTGAGCAGTGCATGATCAGCCACGTGATCAGTGCATGATCAGCCACGTGATCAGTGCATGATCAGCCACGTGATCAGTGCATGATCAGCCACGTGATCAGTGCATGATCAGCCACGTGATCAGTGCATGATCGGCCACGTGATCAGTGCATGATCAGTTACGTGATCAGTGCATGATCAGTCACGTGACCAGTACATGGTAGCTACGTGATCAGTGCATGATCAGCCACGTGAGCAGTGCATGATCAGCCGTGATCAGTGCATGATCAGCCACGTGATCAGTGCATGATCAGTCACGTGATCAGTGCATGATATAGCCGTGATCAGTGCATGATCAGTCACGTGATCAGTGTATGATCAGCACGTGATCAGTGCATGATCAGCCACGTGATCAGTGCATGATAGCCACGTGATCAGTGCATGATCAGTCACGTGATCAGTGCATGATCAGCCACGTGATCAGTGCATGATCAGCCACGTGATCAGTGCATGATCATCCGTGATCAGTGCATGTCAGTCATGATCAGTGCATGATCAGCCACGTGATGCATGATCAGCCACGTGATCAGTGCATGATCAGTCCACGTGATCGGTGCATGATCAGTCACGTGATCAGTGCATGATCAGCCACGTGATCAGTGCATGATCAGCCACGTGATCAGTGCATGATCAGCCACGTGATCAGTGCATGATCAGCCACGTGATCAGTGCATGATCAGTCGTGATCAGTGCATGATCAGCCACGTGATCAGTGCATGATCAGCCACGTGATCAGTGCATGATCAGCGCGTGATCAGTGCATGATCAGCCACGTGATCAGTGCATGATCAGTCACGTGATCAGTGCATGATCAGCCACGTGATCAGTGCATGATCAGCTCGTGATCAGTGCATGATCCGTGACCAGTGCATGATAGCCACGTGATCAGTGCATGATCAGTCACGTGATCAGTGCATGATCAGTCATGATGCAGTGCATGATCAGTCACGTGATCAGTATGATCAGCCACGTGATCAGTGCATGATGCCACGTGATCAGTGCATGATCAGTCACGTGATCAGTGCATGATCAGCCACGTGATCAGTGCATGATCAGCCACGTGATCAGTGCATGATATCACGTGATCAGTGCATGATCAGTCACGTGATCAGTGCATGATCAGCCATGATCAGTGCATGATCAGCCACGTGATCAGTGCATGATCAGCCACGTGATCAGTGCATGATCAGCCACGTGATCAGTGCATGATCAGTCACGTGATCAGTGCATGATAGCCACGTGATCAGTGCATGATCAGTCACGTGATCAGTGCATGATCAGCCACGTGATCAGTGCATGATCAGTCACGTGATACAGTGTGATCAGCCACGTGATCAGTGCATGATCAGCCACGTGATCAGTGCAGGATCAATTTGATCAGTGCATCATCAGTCACGTGACCAGTACATGGTTGTCACGTGATCGTTGCATGATCAGCCACGTGAGCAGAGCATGATAGCCACGTGATCAGTGCATGATCAGTCACGTGATCAGTGCATGATCAGCCACGTGAACAGTGCATGATCATTCGTGATCTGTGCATGATCAGTCACGTACCAGTATATGGTTGCTCGTGATCATTCCGTGACGCCACGTGAGCAGTGCATGATAGCCACGTGATGTGTGCATGAGTTACGTGAGCAGAATATGATCAGCCGTGATCAGTGCATGAGTGCCACGTGATCAGTGCATGATATGTCACGTGACAGGTGTGTGATCAGCGTGAACAGTGCATGTTCAGTCACGTAATCAGTGCATGATAGCCACGTGATCAGTGCATGATCAGTTACGTGAGCAGTGTATGATCAGCGTGATCAGTGCATGGTCAGACACGTGAGCAGTGCATGATCAGCCACGTGATCAGTGCATGATATCCAAGTGATCAGTGCATGATCATCACGTGATCAGTGTGTGATCAGCCACGTGAACAGTGCATGCTCAGTCACGTGATCTGGGCCTGCTGAGCTGCGTGATTACTGTCTGCTCATCTGCTTGACAATTGCCAGCTGAGCTGCACGATTCCTGCCTGTCATCTGCTTGACAATTGCCAGCTGTGCTGCGTAATTCCTGCCTGCTCAGCTGCTTGATTATTGCCAGCTGAGCAGCATGATTCCTCACACCTGAGTTCCATGATTATTGCCTGCTGACTGTTTGATTCTTGCCTACTCAGCTCTTTGTTTATTGCCTCCAGAGGCACATGGTCAGTGTATGATAGCAAACATGATCAGCGCATGATCAGTCACATGATCAGCGCCATTAAGTCACGTGATCACTACATGATAGTCATGTGATCAGTCCATGCTCAGTCACGGTATCAGTGCATGATCAGCCACGTGATCGGTGCATGATCTGTCACAAGATTAGTGTATGATCATCACGTGATCAGTGCACGCGCACAGTCATGTGATCAGTGCATGATATAGTCACGTGAACAGTGCATGATCAGTCACGTGATCAGTGCATGATAGCCACGTGATCAGTGCATGATCAGTCACCTGATCGGTGTATGATCATTCACGTGACCTGTACATGGTAGCTACATGATCATTGCATGATCAGCCACGTGAGTAGTGCATGATAGCCACGTGATCAGTGCATGATCAGCCACGTGATCAGTGCATGATCAGTCACGTGACCAGTGTGAGCATGCGTGATCAGTGCATGATCGCACGTGATCAGTGCATGACAGCCCGTGATCAGTGCATGATCACGTGATCAGTGCATGAGTCACGTGATCAGTGCATGATCAGTCACGTGATCAGTGCATGATCAGCCACGTGATCAGTGCATGATCAGCCACATGATCAGTGCATGATCAGTACGTGATCAGTGCATGATCAGTCACGTGATCAGTGCATGGTAGCTACGTGATCAGTGCATGATCAGCCACGTGATCAGTGCATGATCAGCCGTGATCAGTGCATGATCAGTCACGTGATCAGTGCATGATCAGTCACGTGATCAGTGCATGATCAGCCACGTGATCAGTGCATGATCATCACGTGACCAGTACATGGTAGCCACGTGATCAGTTGCATGAGCCACGTGATCAGTGCATGATGTTACGTGATCAGTGCATCAGTCACGTGATCAGTATGATCAGCCGTGATCAGTGCATGATGCCACGTGATCAGTGCATGATCATCACGTGACCAGTGCATGATCAGCCGTGATCAGTGCATGATCAGCCACGTGATCAGTGCATGATAGCCACGTGATCAGTGCATGATCAGTCACGTGAGCAGTGCATGATCAGCCACGTGATCAGTGCATGATCAGTCACGTGATCGGTATGATCAGCCACGTGATCAGTGCATGATCAGTTCGTGATCAGTGCATGATCAGTCACGTGATCAGTGCGTGATTGCCGCGGTCAGTGCATGTTCAGCCACGTGACAGTGCATGATAGCCACGTGATCAGTGCATGATCATTCCGTGAGCAGTGTATGATCAGCCACGTGATCAGTGCATGGTCAGACACTTGAACAGTGTATGATCAGCCACGTGATCAGTGCATGATATCCAAGTGATCAGTGCATGATCATCAGGTGATCAGTGTATGATCAGCCACGTGAACAGTGCATGCTCAGTCACGTGATCTGGGCCTGCCGAGCTGCGTGATTACTGTCTGCATCTGCTTGACAAGTGCCAGCTGAGCTACGATTCCTGCCTGTCATCTCTTGACAATTGCCAGCTGTGCTGCGTAATTCCTGCCTGCTCAGCTGCTTGATTATTGCCAGCTGAGCAGCATGATTCCTCACACCTGAGTTCCATGATTATTGCCTGCTGACTTTTGATTCGTGCCTACTCAGCTCTTTGTTTATTGCCTCCAGAGGCACATGATCAGTGTGATGCAAACATGATCAGCGCATGATCAGTCACATGATCAGCGCCATTAAGTCACGTGATCACTACATGATAGTCATGTGATCAGTCCATGCTCAGTCACGGTATCAGTGCATGATCAGCCACGTGATCAGTGCATGATCTGTCACAAGATTAGTGTATGATCATCCACGTGATCAGTGCACGGGCAGTCATGTGATCAGTGCATGATATAGGCGTGAACAGTGCATGATCAGTCTCGTGATCAGTGCATGATAGCCACGTGATCAGTGCATGATCAGTCACCTGATGGGTGTATGATCATTCGTGCCTGTACATGGTAGCTACATGATCATTGCATGATCAGCCACGTGAGTAGTTCATGATAGCCACGTGATCACTGCATGATCAGTCGCGTGATCAGTGCATGATCAGTCATGTGACCAGTACATGGTAACTGCGTGATCATGGCGCATGATCAGCCACGTGAGCAGTGCATGATAGATACGTGATCAGTGCATGATCAACGAGATCAGTGCATGATCAGTCATGTGATCAGTGCATGATCAGCCACGATCAGTGCATGATCATCCGTGATCAGTGCATGACCAGCCGTGATCAGTGCATGCATGCCGAACGCATGATCAGTGCATGATCAGCTACGTGATCGGTGCATGATCAGTCACGTGATCAGTGCATGATCGATTACGTGATCAGTGTATGATCAGCCACGTGATCAGTGCATGATCAGCCACATGATCAGTGCACGATCAGTTGCAGTGCTCAGTGCATGATCAGTCACGTGACCCGTACATAGCCAGCACGTGATCATTGCATGATAAGCCGTGATCAGTGCATGATAGCCACGTGATCAGTGCATGATAGCCACGTGATCAGTGCATGATCAGTCACGTGATATGTGTGATCAGCCACGTGATCAGTGCATGATGAGCCACGTGATCAGTGCAGGATCAATTCGTGATCAGTGCATGATCAGTCACGTGACCAGTACATGGTTGCTCACGTGATCGTTGCATGATCAGCCACGTGAGCAGAGCATGATAGCCACGTGGTCAGTGCATGATCAGTCACGTGATCAGTACATGATCAGTCACGTGAACAGTGCATGATCATTCGTGATCTTTGCATGATCAGTCACGTTACCAGTATATGGTTGCTACGTGATCATTCCATGACCAGCCACGTGAGCAGTGCATGATAGCCACGTGATGTGTGCATGATTTACGTGAGCGAGTATGATCAGCCACGTGATCAGTGCATGAGTGCCACGTGATCAGTGCATGATATGTCACGTGAGCAGGTATGTGATCAGCCACGTGAACAGTGCATGATCAGCCACGTGATCAGTGCATGATCAGACACGTGATCAGTGTATGATCAGCCACGTGATCAGTGCATGATCAGACACGTGAACAGTGTATGATCAGCCACGTGAACAGTGCATGCTCAGTCACGTGATCTGGGCCTGCTGAGCTGCGTGATTACTGTCTGCTCATCTGCTTGACAATTGCCAGCTGAGCTGCACGATTCCTGCCTGTCATCTGCTTGACAATTGCCAGCTGTGCTGCGTAATTCCTGCCTGCTCAGCTGCTTGATTATTGCCAGCTGAGCAGCATGATTCCTCACAGCTGAGTTCCATGATTATTGCCTGCTGACTGTTTGATTCGTGCCTACTCAGCTCTTTGTTTATTGCCTCCAGAGGCACATGATCAGTGTATGATAGCAAACATGATCAGCGCATGATCAGTCACATGATCAGCGCCATTAAGTCACGTGATCACTACATGATAGTCATGTGATCAGTCCATGCTCAGTCACGTATCAGTGCATGATCAGCCACGTGATCAGTGCATGATCTGTCACAAGATTAGTGTATGATCATCCACGTGATCAGTGCACGAGCAGTCATGTGATCAGTGCAGTATAGACGTGAACAGTGCATGATCAGTCACGTGATCAGTGCATGATAGCCACGTGATCAGTGCATGATCAGTCACCTGATGGGTGTATGATCATTCACGTGACCTGTACATGTAGCTACATGATCATTGCATGATCAGCCACGTGAGTAGTTCATGATAGCCACGTGATCACTGCATGATCAGTCACGTGATCAGTGCATGATCAGTCATGTGACCAGTACATGGTAGCTGCGTGATCATGGCATGATCAGCCACGTGAGCAGTGCATGATAGCCACGTGATCAGTGCATGATCAGTCACGTGATCAGTGCATGATCAGTCACGTGATCAGTGCATGATCAGCCACGTGATCAGTGCATGCCAGAGCCACGTGATCAGTGCATGTCAGCCAAGTGATCAGTGCATGATGCCACGTGATCAGTGCATGATCATCACGTGATCAGTGCATGATCAGTTATGTGATCAGTGCATGATCAGCCACGTGATCAGTGCATGATCAGCCACATGATCAGTGCATGATCAATTCGTGATCAGTGCATGATCAGTCGTGACCAGTACATGGTAGCTACGTGATCATTGCCTGATCAGCCACGTGATCAGTGCATGATAGCCACGTGATCAGTGCATGATAGCCACGTGATCAGTGCATGATCAGTCATGTGATCATTGTATCAGTCAGCCGTGATCAGTGCATGATATCCACGTGATCAGTGCATGATCAGCCACGTGATCAGTGCATGAGGCCACGGGATCAGTGCATGATCATCACGTGATACATGTGTGATCAGCCATGATCAGTGCATGATGAGCCACGTGATCAGTGCAGGATCAATTACGTGATCAGTGCATGATCAGTCACGTGACTGATACACACATGGTTGCTCACGTGATCGTTGCATGATCAGCCACGTGAGCAGTGCATGATAGCCACGTGGTCAGTGCATGATCATCACGTGATCAGTACATGATCAGTCACGTGAACAGTGCATGATCATTGCGTGATCTTTGCATGATCAGTCACGTTACCAGTATATGGTTGCTCGTGATCATTCCATGACGAGCCACGTGAGCAGTGCATGATAGCCACGTGATGTGTGCATGATTCGTGAGCAGGGTATGATCAGCCACGTGATCAGTGCATGTGCCACGTGATCCAGTGCATGATCATGTCCGTGACAGGTGTGTGATCAGCCACGTGATCAGTGCATGTTCAGCCACGTGATCAGTGCATGATAGCCACGTGATCAGTGCATGATCATTTACGTGAGCAGTGTATGATCAGCCGTGATCAGTGCATGATGCCACGTGATCAGTATGATAGTCACATGACAGTGCATGATCAGCGTGATCAGTGCATGATAGCGTGATCAGTGCATGATCAGTCACGTGATCAGTGCCATGTCAGCCAGCCAGTCAGTGCATGATCAGTCACGTGATCAGTGTATGATCAGCCACGTGAACAGTGCATGCTCAGTCACGTGATCTGGGCCTGCTGAGCTGCGTGATTACTGTCTGCTCATCTGCTTGACAATTGCCAGCTGAGCTGCACGATTCCTGCCTGTCATCTGCTTGACAATTGCCAGCTGTGCTGCGTAATTCCTGCCTGTTCAGCTGCTTGATTATTGCCAGCTGAGCAGCATGATCCTCACAGCTGAGTTCCATGATTATTGCCTGCTGACTGTTTGATTCGTGCCTACTCAGCTCTTTGTTTATTGCCTCCAGAGGCACATGATCAGTGTATGATAAACATGATCAGCGCATGATCAGTCACATGATCAGCGCCATTAAGTCACGTGATCACTACATGATAGTCATGTGATCAGTCCATGCTCAGTCACGGTATCAGTGCATGATCAGCCACGTGATCAGTGCATGATCTGTCACAAGATTAGGTATGATCATCCACGTGATCAGTGCAGGCCAGTCATGTGATCAGTGCATGATATAGACGTGAACAGTGCATGATCAGTCTCGTGATCAGTGCATGATAGCCACGTGATCAGTGCATGATCAGTCACCTGATGGGTGTATGATCATTCGTGACCTGTACATGGTAGCTACAGATCATTGCATGATGCCACGTGAGTAGTTCATGATAGCCATGATCACCATGATCAGTCACGTGATCAGTGCATGATCAGTCATGTGACAGTACATGGTAGCTAGTGATCATGGCATGATCAGCCACGTGAGCAGTGCATGATAGCCACGTGATCAGTGCATGATCAGACACGAGATCAGTGCATGATCAGTCACGTGATCAGTGCATGATCAGCCACGTGATCAGTGCATGACCAGGCACGTGATCAGTGCATGATCAGCGCGTGATCAGTGCATGATCAGCTTGCGTGATCAGTGCATGATCAGATACGTGATCAGTGTATCAGCCAAGTGATCAGTGCATGATAGCCCACGTGATCAGTGCATGATCAGTCACGTGATCAGTGCATGATCAGTCACGTGATCAGTGCATGATCATCACGTGCCATCATTGCCTGATCAATGCACCCAGTCAGTGCATGATAGCCACGTGATCAGTGCATGCAATACGTGATCAGTGCATGATCAGTCATGTGATCAGTGCATGATCAGCACATGATCAGTGCATGATATCCATGATCAGTGCATGACAGCCACGTGATCAGTGCATGAGCCACGTGATCAGTACATGATCAGTCACGTGATCAGTGCCTGATCAGCCACGTGATCAGTGCATGATCAGTGCGTGATCAGTGCATGATCAGTCACGTGACCAGTACATGGTTGCCACGTGATCGTGCATGATCAGCCACGTGCAGTGCATGATAGCCACGTGATCAGTGCATGATCAGTCACGTGATCAGTGCATGATCAGTCACGTGATCAGTGCATGATCATTTACGTGATCAGTGCATGATCAGTCACGTGACAGTATATGGTAGCTACGTGATCATTCCATGACGAGCCACGTGAGCAGTGCATGATAGCCGTGATCATGCATGATTACCATGATCAGTGTATGATCAGCCACGTGATCAGTGCATGATGCCACGTGATCAGTGCATGATCAGCACGTGATCAGTGCATGATCATTCGTGCAGTGTATGATCAGCCACGTGATCAGTGCATGATCAACACGTGATCAGTATGCATGATCAGCCACGTGATCAGTGCATGATATCCAAGTGATCAGTGCAGTCATGCGTGATCAGTGTATGATCAGCCACGTGAACAGTGCATGCTCAGTCACGTGATCTGGGCCTGCTGAGCTGCGTGATTACTGTCTGCTCATCTGCTTGACAATTGCCAGCTGAGCTGCACGATTCCTGCCTGTCATCTGCTTGACAATTGCCAGCTGTGCTGCGTAATTCCTGCCTGCTCAGCTGCTTGATTATTGCCAGCTGAGCAGCATGATTCCTCACAGCTGAGTTCCATGATTATTGCCTGCTGACTGTTTGATTCGTGCCTACTCAGCTCTTTGTTTAGTGCCTCCAGAGGCACATGATCAGTGTATGATAGCAAACATGATCAGCGCATGATCAGTCACATGATCAGCGCATTAAGTCACGTGATCACTACATGATAGTCATGTGATCAGTGCATGCTCAGTCACGGTATCAGTGCATGATCAGCCACGTGATCAGTGCATGATCTGTCACAAGATTAGTGTATGATCATCCACGTGATCAGTGCAGGCAGTCATGTGATCAGTGCATGATATAGACGTGAACAGTGCATGATCAGTCTCGTGATCAGTGCATGATAGCCACGTGATCAGTGCATGATCAGTCACTGATGGGTGTGATCATTCACGTGACCTGTACAGCTTCAGATCATTGCATGATCAGCCACGTGATCAGTGCATGATAGCCACGTGATCAGTGCATGATCAGTCAGCCGTGATCAGTGCATCAGTCAGCGTGATCAGTGCATGATCAGCCACGTGATCAGTGCATGATCAGCACGTGATCAGTGCATGATCAGCCACGTGATCAGTGCATGATAGCCACGTGATCAGTGCATGATCATCACGTGATCAGTGCATGATCAGTCACGTGATCAGTGCATGATCAGCCACGTGATCAGTGCATGATCAATGTCAGTGCAGTGATCAGTGATGATCAGCATGATCACGTGATCAGTACATGGTAGCTACGTGATCATTGCATGATCAGCCACGTGATCAGTGCATGATAGCCACGTGATCAGTGCATGATAGCCACGTGATCAGTGCATGATCAGTCATGTGATACATGTGTGATCAGCCACGTGATCAGTGCATGATATCCACGTGATCAGTGCATGACAGCCACGTGATCAGTGCATGATAGCCACGTGATCAGTGCATGATCAGTCACGTGATACATGTGTGATCAGCCACGTGATCAGTGCATGATGAGCCACGTGATCAGTGCATCAATTACGTGATCAGTGCATGATCAGTCACGTGACCAGTACATGGTTGCTACGTGATCGTTGCATGATCAGCCACGTGAGCAGAGCATGATAGCCGTGATCAGTGCATGATCAGTCACGTGATCAGTACATGATCAGTCACGTGAACAGTGCATGATCATTTACGTGATCTGTGCATGATCAGTCACGTGACCAGTATATGGTAGCTACATCATTCCATGACGAGCCACGTGAGCAGTGCATGATAGCCACGTGATGTGTGCATGAGTTACGTGAGCAGAGTATGATCAGCCACGTGATCAGTGCATGAGTGCCACGTGATCAGTGCATGATATGTCACGTGACAGGTGTGTGATCAGCCACGTGAACAGTGCATGTTCAGCCACGTGATCAGTGCATGATAGCCACGTGATCAGTGCATGATCAGTTACGTGAGCAGTGTATGATCAGCCACGTGATCAGTGCATGGTCAGACACGTGAACAGTGTATGATCAGCCACGTGATCAGTGCATGATATCCAAGTGATCAGTGCATGATCATCACGTGATCAGTGTATGATCAGCCACGTGAACAGTGCATGCTCAGTCACGTGATCTGGGCCTGCTGAGCTGCGTGATTACTGTCTGCTCATCTGCTTGACAATTGCCAGCTGAGCTGCACGATTCCTGCCTGTCATCTGCTTGACAATTGCCAGCTGTGCTGCGTAATTCCTGCCTGCTCAGCTGCTTGATTATTGCCAGCTGAGCAGCATGATTCCTCACAGCTGAGTTCCATGATTATTGCCTGCTGACTGTTTGATTCGTGCCTACTCAGCTCTTTGTTTATTGCCTCCAGAGGCACATGATCAGTGTATGATAGCAAACATGATCAGCGCATGATCAGTCACATGATCAGCGCCATTAAGTCACGTGATCACTACATGATAGTCATGTGATCAGTCCATGCTCAGTCACGGTATCAGTGCATGATCAGCCACGTGATCAGTGCATGATCTGTCACATGATTAGTGTATGATCATCCACGTGATCAGTGCATGGGCAGTCATGTGATCAGTGCATGATATAGACGTGATCAGTGCATGATCAGTCTCGTGATCAGTGCATGATAGCCACGTGATCAGTGCATGATCAGTCACCTGATGGGTGTATGATCATTCACGTGACCTGTACATGGTAGCTACATGATCATTGCATGATCAGCCACGTGAGTAGTGCATGATAGCCACGTGATCACTGCATGATCAGTCACGTGATCAGTGCATGATCAGTCATGTGACCAGTACATGGTAGCTGCGTGATCATGGCATGATCAGCCACGTGAGCAGTGCATGATAGCCACGTGATCAGTGCATGATCAGTCACGTGATCAGTGCATGATCAGTCACGTGATCAGTGCATGATCAGCCACGTGATCAGTGCATGATCAGCCACGTGATCAGTGCATGATCAGCCACGTGATCAGTGCATGATAGCCACGTGATCAGTGCATGATCAGTCACGTGATCAGTGCATGATCAGTCACGTGATCAGTGCATGATCAGCCACGTGATCAGTGCATGATCAATTCGTGATCAGTGCATGATCAGTCACGTGATCAGTGCATGATAGCTCACGTGATCATTGCATGATCAGCCACGTGATCAGTGCATGCATGATAGCCACGTGATCAGTGCATGATAGCCACGTGATCAGTGCATGATCAGTCATGTGACGTGTGTGATCAGCCACGTGATCAGTGCATGATATCCACGTGATCAGTGCATGACAGCCACGTGATCAGTGCATGATAGCCACGTGATCAGTGCATGATCAGTCACGTGATCAGTGCATGTGATCAGCCACGTGATCAGTGCATGATCAGCCACGTGATCAGTGCATGATCAATTCGTGATCAGTGCATGATCAGTCACGTGACCAGTACATGGTTGCTACGTGATCGTGCATGATCAGCCACGTGAGCAGTGCATGATAGCCACGTGATCAGTGCATGATCAGTCACGTGATCAGTGCATGATCAGTCACGTGATCAGTGCATGATCATTCATTGATCAGTGCATGATCAGTCACGTGACCAGTATATGGTAGCTACGTGATCATTGCATGATCAGTGCGTGATCAGTGCATGATAGCCACGTGATAGCCATGAGTTCGTGATCAGTGTATGATCAGCCACGTGATCAGTGCATGAAGTCACGTGATCAGTGCATGATATGTCCGCGTGACAGTGTGTGATCAGCCACGTGATCAGTGCATGATCAGCCACGTGATCAGTGCATGATAGCCACGTGATCAGTGCATGATCAGTTCGTGATCAGTGTGATCAGCCACGTGATCAGTGCATGATCAACACGTGATCAGTGCATGATCAGCCACGTGATCAGTGCATGATCGTGATCAGTGCATGATAGACGTGATCAGTGCATGATCAGTCACGTGATCAGTGCATGATCAGCCGTGATCAGTGCATGATCTGTCAGTTAGTGTATGATCATCCACGTGATCAGTGCATGGCAGTCATGTGATCAGTGCATGATATAGACGTGATCAGTGCATGATCAGTCGTGATCAGTGCATGATAGCCACGTGATCAGTGCATGATCAGTCACCTGATCAGTGTATGATCATTCACGTGACCTGTACATGGTAGCTACATGATCATTGCATGATCAGCCATGAGTAGTGCATGATAGCCACGTGATCAGTGCATGATCAGTCACGTGATCAGTGCATGATCAGTCATGTGATCAGTACATGGTAGATGCGTGATCATGGCATGATCAGCCACGTGATCAGTGCATGATAGCCACGTGATCAGTGCATGATCAGTCACGTGATCAGTGCATGATCAGTCACGTGATCAGTGCATGATCAGCCACGTGATCAGTGCATGATCAGTCACGTGATCAGTGCATGATCAGCCACGTGATCAGTGCATGATAGCCACGTGATCAGTGCATGATCAGTCACGTGATCAGTGCATGATCAGTTACGTGATCAGTGCATGATCAGCCACGTGATCAGTGCATGATCAGCCACGTGATCAGTGCATGATCAGTTACGTGATCAGTGCATGATCAGTCACGTGATCAGTGCAGCTACGTGATCATTGCATGATCAGCCACGTGATCAGTGCATGATAGCCACGTGATCAGTGCATGATAGCCACGTGATCAGTGCATGATCAGTCATGTGATCACGTGTGTGATCAGCCACGTGATCAGTGCATGATATCCACGTGATCAGTGCATGATCAGCCATGATCAGTGCATGATAGCCACGTGATCAGTGCATGATCAGTCACGTGATCATGCTGTGATCAGCCACGTGATCAGTGCATGATGAGCCACGTGATCAGTGCATGATCAGCCACGTGATCAGTGCATGATCAGTCATGATCAGTGCATGATAGTCACGTGATCAGTGCATGATCAGCCGTGATCAGTGCATGATCAGTCACGTGATCAGTGCATATGGTTGCGTGATCAGTGCATGATCAGCCACGTGATCAGTGCATGATCAGCCACGTGATGTGTGCATGATCAGTGTGCAGTGCATGATCAGCCACGTGATCAGTGCGATAGTGCCACGTGATCAGTGCATGATCAGTCACGTGATCAGTGCATGATCAGCCACGTGATCAGTGCATGATCAGCCACGTGATCAGTGCATGATAGCCGTGATCAGTGCATGATCAGTCGTGATCAGTGCATGATCAGCCACGTGATCAGTGCATGATGCCACGTGATCAGTGCATGATAGTCACGTGATCAGTGCATGATCAGCCACGTGATCAGTGCATGATCAGCCACGTGATCAGTGCATGATCAGCCACGTGATCAGTGCATGATCAGCCACGTGCAGTGCATGATATCAGCCACGTGATCAGTGCATGATCAGTCACGTGATCAGTGTATGATCAGCCACGTGAACAGTGCATGCTCAGTCACGTGATCAGGGCCTGCTGAGCTGCGTGATTACTGTCTGCTCATCTGCTTGACAATTGCCAGCTGAGCTGCACGATTCCTGCCTGTCATCTGCTTGACAATTGCCAGCTGTGCTGCGTAATTCCTGCCTGCTCAGCTGCTTGATTATTGCCAGCTGAGCAGCATGATTCCTCACAGCTGAGTTCCATGATTATTGCCTGCTGACTGTTTGATTCGTGCCTACTCAGCTCTTTGTTTATTGCCTCCAGAGGCACATGATCAGTGTATGATAGCAAACATGATCAGCGCATGATCAGTCACATGATCAGCGCCATTAAGTCACGTGATCACTACATGATAGTCATGTGATCAGTCCATGCTCAGTCACGGTATCAGTGCATGATCAGCCACGTGATCAGTGCATGATCTGTCACATGATTAGTGTATGATCATCCACGTGATCAGTGCATGGGCAGTCATGTGATCAGTGCATGATATAGACGTGATCAGTGCATGATCAGTCTGTGATCAGTGCATGATAGCCACGTGATCAGTGCATGATCAGTCACCTGATGGGTGTATGATCATTCACGTGACCTGTACATGGTAGCTACATGATCATTGCATGATCAGCCACGTGAGTAGTGCATGATAGCCACGTGATCACTGCATGATCAGTCACGTGATCAGTGCATGATCAGTCATGTGACCAGTACATGGTAGCTGCGTGATCATGGCATGATCAGCCACGTGAGCAGTGCATGATAGCCACGTGATCAGTGCATGATCAGCCACGTGATCAGTGCATGATCAGTCACGTGATCAGTGCATGATCAGCCACGTGATCAGTGCATGATCAGGCACGTGATCAGTGTATCCAGCAAGTGATCAGTGCATGATAGCCACGTGATCAGTGCATGATCAGTCACGTGATCAGTGCATGATCAGTTGTGATCAGTGCATGATCAGCCACGTGATCAGTGCATGATCAGCCACGTGATCAGTGCATGATCAATTCGTGATCAGTGCATGATCAGTCACGTGATCAGTACATGATAGCTACGTGATCATTGCATGATCAGCCACGTGATCAGTGCATGATAGCCACGTGATCAGTGCATGATAGCCACGTGATCAGTGCATGATCAGTCACGTGATCGTGTGTGATCAGCCACGTGATCAGTGCATGATATCCACGTGATCAGTGCATGACAGCCACGTGATCAGTGCATGATAGCCACGTGATCAGTGCATGATCAGTCACGTGATACATGTGTGATCAGCCACGTGATCAGTGCATGATCAGCCACGTGATCAGTGCATGATCAATCGTGATCAGTGCATGATCAGTCACGTGACCAGTACATGGTTGCTCGTGATCGTTGCATGATCAGCCACGTGCAGTGCATGATAGCCACGTGATCAGTGCATGATCAGTCACGTGATCAGTGCATGATCAGTCACGTGATCAGTGCATGATCATTCGTGATCAGTGCATGATCAGTCACGTGACCAGTATATGGTGCTACGTGATGTTCATGACGAGCCACGTGAGCAGTGCATGATAGCCACGTGATGTGTGCATGAGTCACGTGAGCAGAGTATGATCAGCCACGTGATCAGTGCATGTGCCACGTGATCAGTGCATGATATGTCACGTGACAGGTGTGATCAGCCACGTGATCAGTGCATGATCAGCCACGTGATCAGTGCATGATAGCCACGTGATCAGTGCATGATCAGTTCGTGATCAGTGTATGATCAGCCACGTGATCAGTGCATGATCAGACCGTGATCAGTGTATGATCAGCCACGTGATCAGTGCATGATAGCCACGTGATCAGTGCATGATCAGCCACGTGATCAGTGCATGATCAGTCACATGATCAGTGCATGATCAGCCACGTGATCAGTGCATGATCTGTCACATGATCAGTGTATGATCATCCATGAGTCAGTGCATGATCAGTCATGTGATCAGTGCATGAGCATAGGCGTGATCAGTGCATGATCAGTCTGCATGATCAGTGCATGATAGCCGTGATCAGTGCATGATCAGTCACGTGATCAGTGTATGATCATTCACGTGATCTGCATGAGTAGCCATGATCAGTGCATGATCAGCCACGTGATAGTGCATGATAGCCGTGTCACTGTGCGATCAGTCACGTGATCAGTGCATGATCAGTCACGTGACCAGTACATGTAGCTCGTGATCATGCATGATCAGCCACGTGATCAGTGCATGATAGCCACGTGATCAGTGCATGATCAGCTGCGTGATCAGTGCATGTCATCGTGATCAGTGCATGATCAGCTGCGTGATCAGTGCATGACAGCCACGTGATCAGTGCATGATCAGCCACGTGATCAGTGCATGATAGCCGTGATCAGTGCATGATCAGTCATGTGATCGTGTGTGATCAGCCAGTGATCAGTGCATGATAGCCACGTGATCAGTGCATGATCAGCCGTGATCAGTGCATGATGAGCCACGTGATCAGTGCATGATCAGTCACGTGATCAGTGTGATCAGCCACGTGATCAGTGCATGATCAGCCGTGATCAGTGCATGATCAATCACGTGATCAGTGCATGATCAGTCACGTGACCAGTACATGGTTCGCTGTGATCGTTGCATGATCAGCCACGTGAGCAGTGCATGATAGCCACGTGATCAGTGCATGATCAGTCACGTGATCAGTGCATGATCAGTCACGTGATCAGTGCATGATCATTCGTGATCAGTGCATGATCAGTCACATGACCAGTACATGGTAGCTCGTGATCATTGCATGATCAGCCCGTGAGCAGTGCATGATAGCCACGTGATCATGCATGATCACATGATCAGTACAGATCAGTACGTGATCAGTGCATGATCAGCCACGTGATCAGTGCATGATAATCCACGTGACAGTGCATGATCATACGTGATCAGTGCATGATCAGCCACGTGATCAGTGCATGATAGCACGTGATCAGTGCATGATCAGTTACGTGAGCAGTGTATGATCAGCCACGTGATCAGTGCATGTGCCACGTGATCAGTGCATGATATATCACGTGATCAGTGCATGATCAGCCACGTGATCAGTGCATGATCAGCCACGTGATCAGTGCATGATAGCCGTGATCAGTGCATGATCAGCCACGTGATCAGTGCATGATCAGCCACGTGATCAGTGCATGATCAGTCACGTGATCAGTGTATGATCAGCCACGTGAACAGTGCATGCTCAGTCACGTGATCAGGGCCTGCTGAGCTGCGTGATTACTGTCTGCTCATCTGCTTGACAATTGCCAGCTGAGCTGCACGATTCCTGCCTGTCATCTGCTTGACAATTGCCAGCTGTGCTGCGTAATTCCTGCCTGCTCAGCTGCTTGATTATTGCCAGCTGAGCAGCATGATTCCTCACAGCTGAGTTCCATGATTATTGCCTGCTGACTGTTTGATTCGTGCCTACTCAGCTCTTTGTTTATTGCCTCCAGAGGCACATGATCAGTGTATGATAGCAAACATGATCAGCGCATGATCAGTCACATGATCAGCGCCATTAAGTCACGTGATCACTACATGATAGTCATGTGATCAGTCCATGCTCAGTCACGGTATCAGTGCATGATCAGCCACGTGATCAGTGCATGATCTGTCACATGATTAGTGTATGATCATCCACGTGATCAGTGCATGGGCAGTCATGTGATCAGTGCATGATATAGACGTGATCAGTGCATGATCAGTCGTGATCAGTGCATGATAGCCACGTGATCAGTGCATGATCAGTCACCTGATGGGTGTATGATCATTCACGTGACCTGTACATGGTAGCTACATGATCATTGCATGATCAGCCACGTGAGTAGTGCATGATAGCCACGTGATCAGTGCATGATCAGTCACGTGATCAGTGCATGATCAGTCATGTGACCAGTACATGGTAGCTGCGTGATCATGGCATGATCAGCCACGTGATCAGTGCATGATAGCCACGTGATCAGTGCATGATCAGTCACGTGATCAGTGCATGATCAGTCACGTGATCAGTGCATGATCAGCCACGTGATCAGTGCATGATCAGGCACGTGATCAGTGCATGATCAGCCACGTGATCAGTGCATGATAGCCACGTGATCAGTGCATGATCAGTCACGTGATCAGTGCATGATCAGTCACGTGATCAGTGCATGATCAGCCACGTGATCAGTGCATGATCAGCCACGTGATCAGTGCATGATCAATTCGTGATCAGTGCATGATCAGTCACGTGATCAGTACATAGCTCGTGATCAGTGCATGATCAGCCACGTGATCAGTGCATGATAGCCACGTGATCAGTGCATGATAGCCACGTGATCAGTGCATGATCAGTCAGTGTCAGTGTGTGATCAGCCACGTGATCAGTGCATGATATCCACGTGATCAGTGCATGACAGCCACGTGATCAGTGCATGATAGCCACGTGATCAGTGCATGATCAGTCACGTGATCATGTGTGATCAGCCACGTGATCAGTGCATGATAGCCACGTGATCAGTGCATGATCAATTACGTGATCAGTGCATGATCAGTCACGTGCAGTACATGGTTGCTACGTGATCGTTGCATGATCAGCCACGTGAGCAGTGCATGATAGCCACGTGATCAGTGCATGATCAGTCACGTGATCAGTATGATCAGTCACGTGATCAGTGCATGATCATTCGTGATCAGTGCATGATCAGTCACGTGACCAGTATATGGTAGCTACGTGATCATTCCATGACAGCCACGTGAGCAGTGCATGATAGCCACGTGATGTGTGCATGATTCGTGAGCAGTATGATCAGCCACGTGATCAGTGCATGAGTGCCACGTGATCAGTGCATGATATGTCACGTGACAGGTGTGTGATCAGCCACGTGATCAGTGCATGTTCAGCCACGTGATCAGTGCATGATAGCCACGTGATCAGTGCATGATCAGTTACGTGATCAGTGTATGATCAGCCACGTGATCAGTGCATGATCAGACACGTGATCAGTGTATGATCAGCCACGTGATCAGTGCATGATAGCCACGTGATCAGTGCATGATCAGCCACGTGATCAGTGCATGATCAGTCACGTGATCAGTGCATGATCAGCCACGTGATCAGTGCATGATCTGTCACGTGATCAGTGCATGATCATCCACGTGATCAGTGCATGGGCAGTCATGTGATCAGTGCATGATATAGGCGTGATCAGTGCATGATCAGTCACGTGATCAGTGCATGATAGCCACGTGATCAGTGCATGATCAGTCACGTGATCAGTGCATGATCATTCACGTGACCAGTGCATGTAGCTACATGATCATTGCATGATCAGCCACGTGATCAGTGCATGATAGCCACGTGATCAGTGCATGATCAGTCACGTGATCAGTGCATGATCAGTCACGTGATCAGTGCATGATAGCTCCGTGATCATGCATGATCAGCCACGTGATCAGTGCATGATAGCCACGTGATCAGTGCATGATCAGTCACGTGATCAGTGCATGATCATCACGTGATCAGTGCATGATCAGCCACGTGATCAGTGCATGATCAGCACGTGATCAGTGCATGATCAGCCACGTGATCAGTGCATGATAGCCACGTGATCAGTGCATGATCAGTCACGTGATCAGTGCATGATCAGCACGTGATCAGTGCATGATAGCCACGTGATCAGTGCATGATCAGCCACGTGATCAGTGCATGATAGCCACGTGATCAGTGCATGATCAGTCACGTGATCATGTGTGATCAGCCGTGATCAGTGCATGATAGCCACGTGATCAGTGCATGATCAGCCGTGATCAGTGCATGATCAGTCACGTGATCAGTGCATGGTCTACGTGATCAGTGCATGATCAGCCACGTGATCAGTGCATGATAGCGTGATCAGTGCATGATCAGTCACGTGATCAGTGCATGATCAGTCACGTGATCAGTGCATGATCAGTCACGTGATCAGTGCATGATCAGCCACGTGATCAGTGCATGATCAGCCACGTGATCAGTGCATGATCAGACGTGATCAGTGCATGATAGCGTGATCAGTGCATGAGGTTCACGTGATCAGTGCATGATCAGCCGTGATCAGTGCATGATGCCACGTGATCAGTGCATGATCAGTCACGTGACAGTGCATGATCAGCCACGTGATCAGTGCATGATCAGCCACGTGATCAGTGCATGATAGCCGTGATCAGTGCATGATCAGTCACGTGATCAGTGCATGATCAGCCACGTGATCAGTGCATGAGTGCCACGTGATCAGTGCATGATAGTCACGTGACAGTGTATGATCAGCCACGTGATCAGTGCATGATCAGCCGTGATCAGTGCATGATCAGTTCGTGATCAGTGCATGATCAGCCACGTGATCAGTGCATGATAGCCACGTGATCAGTGCATGATATTCCCGTGACAGTGTGATCAGCCACGTGATCAGTGCATGATCAGCCACGTGATCAGTGCATGATCAGCCACGTGATCAGTGCATGATCAGCCACGTGATCAGTGCATGATCATCACGTGATCAGTGTATGATCAGCCACGTGAACAGTGCATGCTCAGTCACGTGATCAGGGCCTGCTGAGCTGCGTGATTACTGTCTGCTCATCTGCTTGACAATTGCCAGCTGAGCTGCACGATTCCTGCCTGTCATCTGCTTGACAATTGCCAGCTGTGCTGCGTAATTCCTGCCTGCTCAGCTGCTTGATTATTGCCAGCTGAGCAGCATGATTCCTCACAGCTGAGTTCCATGATTATTGCCTGCTGACTGTTTGATTCGTGCCTACTCAGCTCTTTGTTTATTGCCTCCAGAGGCACATGATCAGTGTATGATAGCAAACATGATCAGCGCATGATCAGTCACATGATCAGCGCCATTAAGTCACGTGATCACTACATGATAGTCATGTGATCAGTCCATGCTCAGTCACGGTATCAGTGCATGATCAGCCACGTGATCAGTGCATGATCTGTCACATGATTAGTGTATGATCATCCACGTGATCAGTGCATGGGCAGTCATGTGATCAGTGCATGATATAGACGTGATCAGTGCATGATCAGTCTCGTGATCAGTGCATGATAGCCACGTGATCAGTGCATGATCAGTCACCTGATGGGTGTATGATCATTCACGTGACCTGTACATGGTAGCTACATGATCATTGCATGATCAGCCACGTGAGTAGTGCATGATAGCCACGTGATCACTGCATGATCAGTCACGTGATCAGTGCATGATCAGTCATGTGACCAGTACATGGTAGCTGCGTGATCATGGCATGATCAGCCACGTGAGCAGTGCATGATAGCCACGTGATCAGTGCATGATCAGTCACGTGATCAGTGCATGATCAGTCACGTGATCAGTGCATGATCAGCCACGTGATCAGTGCATGATCAGTCACGTGATCAGTGTATGATCAGCCACGTGATCAGTGCATGATAGCCACGTGATCAGTGCATGATCATCACGTGATCAGTGCATGATCAGTTACCATGATCAGTGCATGATCAGCCACGTGATCAGTGCATGATCAGCCACGTGATCAGTGCATGATCAATCGTGATCAGTGCATGATCAGTCACGTGATCAGTACATGATAGCTACGTGATCAGTGCATGATCAGCCACGTGATCAGTGCATGATCAGCACGTGATCAGTGCATGATAGCCACGTGATCAGTGCATGATCAGTCATGTGATCAGTGTGTGATCAGCCACGTGATCAGTGCATGATATCCACGTGATCAGTGCATGATCAGCCACGTGATCAGTGCATGATAGCCACGTGATCAGTGCATGATCAGTCACGTGATCATGTGTGATCAGCCACGTGATCAGTGCATGATGAGCCGTGATCAGTGCATGATCAATTCGTGATCAGTGCATGATCAGTCACGTGACAGTGCATGGTTGCTCGTGATCGTTGCATGATCAGCCACGTGAGCAGTGCATGATAGCCACGTGATCAGTGCATGATCAGTCACGTGATCAGTGCATGATCAGTCACGTGAACAGTGCATGATCATTCGTGATCAGTGCATGATCAGTCCGCGTGCAGTATATGGTCACTCGTGATCAGTGCATGATCAGCCACGTGATCAGTGCATGATAGCCACGTGATCATGCATGAGTCACGTGAGCAGTATGATCAGCCACGTGATCAGTGCATGAGTGCCACGTGATCAGTGCATGATATATCACGTGACAGGTGTGTGATCAGCCACGTGATCAGTGCATGATCAGCCACGTGATCAGTGCATGATCAGCCACGTGATCAGTGCATGATCATTTACGTGATCTGTGCATGATCAGGCACGTGATCAGTGCATGATGCCACGTGATCAGTGCATGATAGTCACGTGATCAGTGCATGATCAGCCACGTGATCAGTGCATGATAGCCACGTGATCAGTGCATGATCAGTCGTGATCAGTGCATGATCAGCCACGTGATCAGTGCATGATCAGTCACGTGATCAGTGTATGATCAGCCACGTGAACAGTGCATGCTCAGTCACGTGATCAGGGCCTGCTGAGCTGCGTGATTACTGTCTGCTCATCTGCTTGACAATTGCCAGCTGAGCTGCGATTCCTGCCTGTCATCTGCTTGACAATTGCCAGCTGTGCTGCGTAATTCCTGCCTGCTCAGCTGCTTGATTATTGCCAGCTGAGCAGCATGATTCCTCACAGCTGAGTTCCATGATTATTGCCTGCTGACTGTTTGATTCGTGCCTACTCAGCTCTTTGTTTATTGCCTCCAGAGGCACATGATCAGTGTATGATAGCAAACATGATCAGTGCATGATCAGTCACATGATCAGCGCCATTAAGTCACGTGATCACTACATGATAGTCATGTGATCAGTCCATGATCAGTCACGTATCAGTGCATGATCAGCCACGTGATCAGTGCATGATCAGTCACATGATCAGTGCATGATCATCCACGTGATCAGTGCATGACAGCCGTGATCAGTGCATGATAGCCACGTGATCAGTGCATGATCAGTCACGTGATACATGTGATCAGCCACGTGATCAGTGCATGATGAGCCACGTGATCAGTGCATGATCAATTACGTGATCAGTGCATGATCAGTCACGTGACCAGTACATGGTTGCTCACGTGATCGTTGCATGATCAGCCGTGAGCAGTGCATGATAGCCGTGATCAGTGCATGATCAGTCACGTGATCAGTGCATGATCAGTCACGTGAACAGTGCATGATCATTTACGTGATCTGTGCATGATCAGTCACGTGACAGTATATGGTGCTCGTGATCATTCCATGACGAGCCACGTGAGCAGTGCATGATAGCCACGTGATGTGTGCATGATTCGTGAGCAGAGTATGATCAGCCACGTGATCAGTGCATGAGTGCCACGTGATCAGTGCATGATATGTCACGTGACAGGTGTGTGATCAGCCACGTGAACAGTGCATGTTCAGCCACGTGATCAGTGCATGATAGCCACGTGATCAGTGCATGATCAGTTACGTGAGCAGTGTATGATCAGCCACGTGATCAGTGCATGGTCAGACACGTGAACAGTGTATGATCAGCCACGTGATCAGTGCATGATATCCAAGTGATCAGTGCATGATCATCACGTGATCAGTGTATGATCAGCCACGTGAACAGTGCATGCTCAGTCACGTGATCTGGGCCTGCTGAGCTGCGTGATTACTGTCTGCTCATCTGCTTGACAATTGCCAGCTGAGCTGCACGATTCCTGCCTGTCATCTGCTTGACAATTGCCAGCTGTGCTGCGTAATTCCTGCCTGCTCAGCTGCTTGATTATTGCCAGCTGAGCAGCATGATTCCTCACAGCTGAGTTCCATGATTATTGCCTGCTGACTGTTTGATTCGTGCCTACTCAGCTCTTTGTTTATTGCCTCCAGAGGCACATGATCAGTGTATGATAGCAAACATGATCAGCGCATGATCAGTCACATGATCAGCGCCATTAAGTCACGTGATCACTACATGATAGTCATGTGATCAGTCCATGCTCAGTCACGGTATCAGTGCATGATCAGCCACGTGATCAGTGCATGATCTGTCACATGATTAGTGTATGATCATCCACGTGATCAGTGCATGCAGTCATGTGATCAGTGCATGATATAGACGTGATCAGTGCATGATCAGTCTGTGATCAGTGCATGATAGCCACGTGATCAGTGCATGATCAGTCACCTGATGGGTGTATGATCATTCACGTGACCTGTACATGGTAGCTACATGATCATTGCATGATCAGCCACGTGAGTAGTGCATGATAGCCACGTGATCACTGCATGATCAGTCGTGATCAGTGCATGATCAGTCATGTGACCAGTACATGGTAGCTGCGTGATCATGGCATGATCAGCCACGTGAGCAGTGCATGATAGCCACGTGATCAGTGCATGATCAGACGTGATCAGTGCATGATCAGTCACGTGATCAGTGCATGATCAGCCACGTGATCAGTGCATGATCAGCACGTGATCAGTGCATGATCAGCCACGTGATCAGTGCATGATAGCCACGTGATCAGTGCATGATCAGTCACGTGATCAGTGCATGATCAGTCACGTGATCAGTGCATGATCAGCCACGTGATCAGTGCATGATCAGCCATGATCAGTGCATGATCAGTTCGTGATCAGTGCATGATCAGTCACGTGACAGTACGATAGCTCATGATCAGTGCATGATCAGCCAGAATCAGTGCATGATAGCCACGTGATCAGTGCATGATAGCCACGTGATCAGTGCATGATCAGTCACGTGATCGTGTGTGATCAGCCACGTGATCAGTGCATGATATCCACGTGATCAGTGCATGACAGCCACGTGATCAGTGCATGAGCCACGTGATCAGTGCATGATCAGTCACGTGATCATGTGCATGATCAGCCACGTGATCAGTGCATGATGAGCCACGTGATCAGTGCATGATCAATTCGTGATCAGTGCATGATCAGTCACGTGACCAGTGCATGGTTGCCACGTGATCAGTGCATGATCAGCCACGTGAGCAGTGCATGTAGCCACGTGATCAGTGCATGATCAGTCACGTGATCAGTGCATGATCAGCACGTGATCAGTGCATGATCATTTCGTGATCAGTGCATGATCAGTCACGTGATCAGTATATGATAGCTCGTGATCATTCATGCAGCCACGTGATCAGTGCATGATAGCCGTGATGTATGCATGAGTTCACGTGAGCAGTGTATGATCAGCCACGTGATCAGTGCATGAGTGCCACGTGATCAGTGCATGATATATCCGCGTGACAGGTGTGATCAGCCGTGAGACAGTGCATGATCAGCCACGTGATCAGTGCATGATAGCCACGTGATCAGTGCATGATCAGTTACGTGATCAGTGTATGATCAGCACGTGATCAGTGCATGATCAGACACGTGATCAGTGCATGATCAGCCACGTGATCAGTGCATTAACCACGTGATCAGTGCATGATAGCCGTGATCAGTGCATGATCAGTCACGTGATCAGTGCATGATCAGCCACGTGATCAGTGCATGATCTGTCACATGATTAGTGTATGATCATCCACGTGATCAGTGCATGGGCAGTCATGTGATCAGTGCATGATATAGACGTGATCAGTGCATGATCAGTCACGTGATCAGTGCATGATAGCCACGTGATCAGTGCATGATCAGTCACCTGATCAGTGTATGATCATTCCGTGACCTGTACATGGTAGCTACATGATCATTGCATGATCAGCCACGTGAGTAGTGCATGATAGCCACGTGATCAGTGCATGATCAGTCACGTGATCAGTGCATGATCAGTCATGTGACAGTACATGGTAGCTGCGTGATCATGGCATGATCAGCCACGTGATCAGTGCATGATAGCCACGTGATCAGTGCATGATCAGTCACGTGATCAGTGCATGATCAGTCACGTGATCAGTGCATGATCAGCCGTGATCAGTGCATGATCAGCCACGTGATCAGTGCATGATAGCCACGTGATCAGTGCATGATCAGTCACGTGATCAGTGCATGATCAGTCACGTGATCAGTGTGATGATCAGCCACGTGATCAGTGCATGATCAGCCACGTGATCAGTGCATGATCAATTACGTGATCAGTGCATGATCAGTCACGTGACCAGTACATGGTATCGTGATCATTGCATGATCAGCCACGTGATCAGTGCATGATAGCCACGTGATCAGTGCATGATCAGCCACGTGATCAGTGCATGATCAGTCACGTGATCAGTGCGTGATCAGCCATGATCAGTGCATGATCATCCACGTGATCAGTGCATGATCAGCCACGTGATCAGTGCATGCCACGTGATCAGTGCATGATCAGTCACGTGATCATGTGTGATCAGCCACGTGATCAGTGCATGATGAGCCACGTGATCAGTGCATGATCAGTCACGTGATCAGTGCATGATCAGTCATCCGTGATCAGTGCATGATCAGTCCATTGACAGTGCATGATCAGCCGTGATCAGTGCATGATCATCACGTGACAGTATGAGTGCTCATGATCATTCCATGAGCCACGTGATCAGTGCATGATAGCCGTGATCAGTGCATGAGTCACGTGATCAGTGTATGATCAGCCACGTGATCAGTGCATGATAGCCACGTGATCAGTGCATGATCATCACGTGATCAGTGCATGATCAGCCACGTGAACAGTGCATGATCAGCCACGTGATCAGTGCATGATAGCCACGTGATCAGTGCATGATCAGTTCGTGATCAGTGCATGATCAGCCACGTGATCAGTGCATGATCAGTCACGTGATCAGTGCATGATCAGCCGTGATCAGTGCATGATAGCCACGTGATCAGTGCATGATAGCCATACGTGATCAGTGCATGATCAGTCCCAGTGATGCAGTGCATGATCAGCCACGTGATCAGTGCATGATCTGTCACGTGATCAGTGCATGATCATCACGGTGTTGCAGCAGTCATGTGATCAGTGCATGATATAGGCGTGATCAGTGCATGATCAGTCACGTGATCAGTGCATGATCAGCCACGTGATCAGTGCATGATCAGTCACGTGATCAGTGCATGATCAGTCACGTGATCAGTGCATGTAGCTACGTGATCATTGCATGATCAGCCACGTGATCAGTGCATGATAGCCACGTGATCAGTGCATGATCATCCGTGATCAGTGCATGATCAGTCATGTGATCAGTGCATGTAGCTGCGTGATCATGCATGATCAGCCACGTGATCAGTGCATGATAGCCACGTGATCAGTGCATGATCAGTCACGTGATCAGTGCATGATCAGTCACGTGATCAGTGCATGACAGGCATGATCAGTGCATGATCAGCACGTGATCAGTGCATGATAGCCACGTGATCAGTGCATGATCAGTCACGTGATCAGTGCATGATCAGTCACGTGATCAGTGCATGATCAGCCACGTGATCAGTGCATGATCAGCCACGTGATCAGTGCATGATCAGTTACGTGATCAGTGCATGATCAGTCACGTGATCAGTGCATGATAGCCATGATCAGTGCATGATCAGCCCGTCAGTGCATGATAGCACGTGATCAGTGCATAACCACGTGATCAGTGCATGATCAGTCACGTGATCAGTGCATGTGATCAGCCACGTGATCAGTGCATGATAGCCACGTGATCAGTGCATGATCAGCCACGTGATCAGTGCATGATAGCCACGTGATCAGTGCATGATCATCACGTGATCAGCCATGATCAGCCACGTGATCAGTGCATGATAGCCACGTGATCAGTGCATGATCAGTCACGTGATCAGTGCATGATCAGTCACGTGATCAGTGCATGATCATCACGACAATGTGCGATCATTTCACGTGATCAGTGCATGATCAGTCCGCGTGCAGTATATGGTAGCTATGTGATCATTCCATGATCAGCCACGTGATCAGTGCATGATAGCCACGTGATGATCAGTGCATGATCAGTTCGTGAGCAGTGTATGATCAGCCACGTGATCAGTGCATGATGCCACGTGATCAGTGCATGATATGTCACGTGACAGGTGTGTGATCAGCCACGTGAACAGTGCATGATCAGCCACGTGATCAGTGCATGATAGCCACGTGATCAGTGCATGATCAGTTACGTGATCAGTGTATGATCAGCCACGTGATCAGTGCATGATCAGACACGTGATCAGTGTATGATCAGCCACGTGAACAGTGCATGCTCAGTCACGTGATCTGGGCCTGCTGAGCTGCGTGATTACTGTCTGCTCATCTGCTTGACAATTGCCAGCTGAGCTGCACGATTCCTGCCTGTCATCTGCTTGACAATTGCCAGCTGTGCTGCGTAATTCCTGCCTGCTCAGCTGCTTGATTATTGCCAGCTGAGCAGCATGATTCCTCACAGCTGAGTTCCATGATTATTGCCTGCTGACTGTTTGATTCGTGCCTACTCAGCTCTTTGTTTATTGCCTCCAGAGGCACATGATCAGTGTATGATAGCAAACATGATCAGCGCATGATCAGTCACATGATCAGCGCCATTAAGTCACGTGATCACTACATGATAGTCATGTGATCAGTCCATGCTCAGTCACGGTATCAGTGCATGATCAGCCACGTGATCAGTGCATGATCTGTCACATGATTAGTGTATGATCATCCACGTGATCAGTGCATGGGCAGTCATGTGATCAGTGCATGATATAGACGTGATCAGTGCATGATCAGTCTCGTGATCAGTGCATGATAGCCACGTGATCAGTGCATGATCAGTCACCTGATGGGTGTATGATCATTCACGTGACCTGTACATGGTAGCTACATGATCATTGCATGATCAGCCACGTGAGTAGTGCATGATAGCCACGTGATCACTGCATGATCAGTCACGTGATCAGTGCATGATCAGTCATGTGACCAGTACATGGTAGCTGCGTGATCATGGCATGATCAGCCACGTGAGCAGTGCATGATAGCCACGTGATCAGTGCATGATCAGTCACGTGATCAGTGCATGATCAGTCGTGATCAGTGCATGATCAGCCACGTGATCAGTGCATGATCAGTCACGTGATCAGTGTATGTCAGCCACGTCAGTGCATGATCAGCCACGTGATCAGTGCATGATCATCCACGTGATCAGTGCATGATCAGTCCGCATGACCAGTGCATGATCAGCTCGTGATCATTGCATGATCAACCATGATCAGTGCATGATAGCCACGTGATCAGTGCATGATCAGCCACGTGATCAGTGCATGATCAGTCACGTGATCAGTGCATGATCAGCCACATGATCAGTGCATGATATCCACGTGATCAGTGCATGACAGCCACGTGATCAGTGCATGCCACGTGATCAGTGCATGATCAGTCACGTGATAGTGCATGATCAGCCACGTGATCAGTGCATGATCAGTCACGTGGTCAGTGCATGATCATCCACGTGATCAGTGCATGATTGCTCGTGATCAGTGCATGATCAGCCACGTGAGCAGTGCATGATAGCCACGTGATCAGTGCATGATCAGTCACGTGATCAGTGCATGATCAGTCACGTGATCAGTGCATGATCATTCGTGATCAGTGCATGATCAGTCACGTGATCAGTATATGATCTGCTAAGTCTGTTCATGACGAGCCGCGTGACCAGTGCATGATAGCCGTGATGTGTGCGCAGTTACGTGATCAGTGTATGATCAGCCGTGATCAGTGCATGAGTGCCACGTGATCAGTGCATGATCAGTCACGTGACAGTGTGTGATCAGCCACGTGATCAGTGCATGATCAGCCACGTGATCAGTGCATGATAGCTGCGTGATCAGTGCATGATCAGTCACGTGATCAGTGCATGATCAGCCACGTGATCAGTGCATGATCAGCCACGTGATCAGTGCATGATCAGCCACGTGATCAGTGCATGATCAGTCACGTGATCAGTGTGCATGATCAGCCACGTGATCAGTGCATGATCAGTCACGTGATCAGTGCATGATAGCCACGTGATCAGTGCATGATCAGTTCGTGATCAGTACATGATCAGCCACGTGATCAGTGCATGTTCAGCCACGTGATCAGTGCATGATAGCCACGTGATCAGTGCATGATCAGTTCGTGAGCAGTGCATGATCAGCCGTGATCAGTGCATGGTCAGACACGTGAACAGTGTATGATCAGCCACGTGATCAGTGCATGATATCCACGTGATCAGTGCAGTCATCACGTGATCAGTGTATGATCAGCCGTGAACAGTGCATGCTCAGTCACGTGATCAGGGCCTGCTAGCTGCGTGATTACTGTCTGCTCATCTGCTTGACAAGTGCCAGCTGAGCTGCACGATTCCTGCCTGTCATCTGCTTGACAATTGCCAGCTGTGCTGCGTAATTCCTGCCTGCTCAGCTGCTTGATTATTGCCAGCTGAGCAGCATGATTCCTCACAGCTGAGTTCCATGATTGTGCCTGCTGACTGTTTGATTCGTGCCTACTCAGCTCTTTGTTTATTGCCTCCAGAGGCACATGATCAGTGTATGATAGCAAACATGATCAGCGCATGATCAGTCACATGATCAGCGCCATTAAGTCACGTGATCACTGCATGATAGTCATGTGATCAGTCCATGCTCATCACGGTGATCAGTGCATGATCAGCCACGTGATCAGTGCATGATCAGTCACATGATCAGTGTGATCATCCACGTGATCAGTGCATGACAGCCACGTGATCAGTGCATGATAGCCACGTGATCAGTGCATGATCAGTCACGTGATACAGTGCATGATCAGCCGTGATCAGTGCATGATCAGCCACGTGATCAGTGCATGATCAATTCATGATCAAGTGCATGATCAGTCACG